>NC_071124.1:10427500-10482500 GCF_024256425.1 Clarias gariepinus | reverse complement strand
TGGAAGGAAATTTAAGCTTCCATTACTGATTAGTAAACTCAGCCTTCTTTCGCTCCAGTCTTTCACTGGGTCTATGGATGAGAAAGGGACATTGATTGGCTCAACATTTAATAAGCAGAAAAGCCAATCATAGATGAGAATGGATTTGAGTAACCAATCATAACCTAGAGTAGATGGCGGGATTTGTTAAAAAAGATGGGAACCGTAACCTGACCTGGGTACTTCTTCTTTCCCTTCTTCTGTTACATTTTCAGATTAAACGCTTCACACTTTGCACATGTTATGTTCTGATTACATACTTGGAGCCTGTAAATGCACATCTTATCAGATCATTTCCAAATCACCTGTAGTGTGTGATCGGGGGGGGGAATAAGTGTGTGTGTGCTTGTGCCCTGTCCATCCAGAGTGCCCATCCTGCCTTGGGCTCCCTGAGACACACAGGTTCCCCTGCAACTCTACTCAGTTTAAGCAGTATGGAAAATTAATGTTATCAATATTTTTGTTTTAATATTTGAGCTAAAAACTGACGTTTGGCGTTCCACGTTGCAGCAGCGGCATCATACGCATAAGCTGGGTTTGGTCCAAATCATCACAGGCTACAGCAATGTTAACAAAGTAGCATGGCTGTGCATCGTTGTCACATTGTAACAAAGTTAACTTTGACGGCTGTCCTCAATATAATCATTCAATAAAACAAACCATAGCTACGAATTTCTCACAGCAAGATAGGGTAAGAGTGTTCAGTGCAATGTGACCGCAGGTTCTCTCCATTGCCATCCCTTAATTTCATTATGCGTGTGTGTGTGTGTGTGTGTGTGTGTGTGTGTGTGTGTGTGTGCGCACACATATCCTGAAGTTAAAAAGATTAGAAGGGGCAGCGAAAAAAGAGCTAGGTTACAGATGTGTGTGTGTGTGTGTGTGTGTGTGTGTGTTTTACTTTGCTCACCAAGCATGGAAGGATAACAAGAGGGATTATGTTTCATGCCTGAGTATGGGGTATTGCAGGTATTATAGGAACTAAATCCTCTACTCTGTCAGTCTATGTAAGTGTGTGTGTGTGCGCGCGTGTGTGTGTGTGTGTATATGTGTGTGTGCGCCATGGCTGAACAGCAGTTTCAGAGACTCTTGAAATGTTAACAGCAGCTCTGCAGGAAGTGAGAGAGCGGGTGGGAGAGTAAGAGAGAGAGAGAGAGAAGAAAAATGATGGAAAAGAACGAATGTTTCTCTGTTTTTCGCTGACTTGTAGATTCAGTGAGAGTCGCTCCGGCCAGCGCTGTCTATCATGACAAATGTATTACAGCACTACAACTTCGCCTGTTACAGCGTCCAGGCAAACACACGCAGCTTCACTGACTGATTTACACATTAGCTCTTGTTGGCTCAGGCGCATGAAGGCAACACACACACACACACACACACACACACACAGACAAGGTCTAAGTGGCACACTGACACAGTGACACTCACTATCTGTCTGCAGAGATACAGGATTAGGCATATCTCTCTCTCTCTCTCATACACACACACACACACACACACACACACACACACGTCTTGTATTACTATGTTTGTGGAATAATTCTTGCTGACTTGGGTACTAAATGACAGTATGTCTAATGACAATCTTAATCTCAACAGCTAATAATGCATTAAGTAAGAATGAACACACTTCAGATTTGATTCTTTTCATATAGAAGTGTGTTTTTCCCCTCATCACCTACTCATCATTCAGTTCATCTATGGAGATCTTTAAGTTGTTTTTTCCTCTTCTTCTTCTACCAAACACACGGTGCATGCTTTGAATATTCAATACTTTAAACAGTGCACGATTGTACGCTTCTAAAACTCAAACACGCCTCTACAAGGCAGAAGGTTATTTCAGAGTTTAGTGCTGCGGATCAGTTACTACAAACCTCCACCTTTTTAGCAAACAATAACCGCGAGGATCTCAGAAGTAAAAGAAAGGATTAAAATCTTGGGCTTGGAGCTGGCAGTGACCTACAGTAGGTGTTCACCATCATTCTACCTCACTTGATAGCGGCTGTCTGTCAAACTACTCTCGCGTTCTGATTGGCTGCCTGCAGGTAACCGTAACCGAGCCACGACAGTTAAAGGACGCAGGGTATCGCCCTTAACGTCTGGAGACACACGCAGTTCCTGACTGTGATGAATCAGTTCTATTAGACACACACACATGCGCATACGTGAATGCACACACAGAGCGATTTTTCGAAAAATGCAGGTGCTTACATGCAGCGGTACAAGCACAAACAGAAATACCGCTCGACCAGTAGTTCTCCAGGCGAGCACACCTGCTGGGCGTGCAGCTGGGAGTTGCTTTTTATAATTATTATTATTTTTTTTACTTTTGGAGGTGTTCAAGCAGGAATAAATAGATACAGCGTTAAGCCATTTACATTTGTCACAACTTGACAGCGAGATTATTCTTGGAGAAGTCCATAGGAAAACTCCTCCTCTCATCTCAATTTTACTGCCTTCCTCTTTTTCTTCATATTCGTAGTCAAAAACCATCCATCCATCCATCCATCCATCCATCCATCCATCCACTATCTATATCTCCTACCCTGTGTAACCTTACAATGTGAGTAATCTGTGAATGCTAATCAGACTACACTGCATGTCTTTGGACTGTGGGAGGAAACCATGCGGAAACCCACCAAGCCGGGAGGTAAAAAAAAAAATCAATAAAATCAATAAATAACTACAGAACAAATTCAAATGAAAGCAAATGTTTATGCTGGTTATTTTGTAGTAAAACGAATTTAAATGAATAGATGTATTTTGAATGACGACAGCAATGCTCACGATTAATACATGAATCTCTTTCTCAAAGTAAATTTTTAGCGATTCTGTCAAAGTAAAAAAATATAATAAAGATTTAATGTTTAGGAATCATAATTAATAGAGATCTCCACTGTTATATTACTGTAAAGAATAAGAATATGATGCACATGAATGTATAGGAACATTCCTCAAGGTACAAATAATATAAATATACTCTTAAATGTATAATATAATGCAAAACCAAAACTTATGCACACTTTATTCACTTTCTAAGGAGAAAGCGCGCTACATATTCCTCAGGAAACAACTGAAATGACAAGTGTTTGCACTCCGAAAATTTTATTTTATTACCTCTTTTTTTTATAGGCCCCTGGGGGTCTCTGTACACCACTTTGAGAACCGCTACCCTAGACAGTTCTCATTCACACAATATATAAACGCACATGCCTGTGAGCGACGAGCTTCCGCATGCCTTGCCCTTTCACTTATAGCCTCTAAAGGCTCCTTTGTGTTTAGCAGATAGGCAGCAGCCTAATGATATTTGACACTAGCTAGCGAAGCCAGGGTGCACACTAGCTATTTCGCCACTCATCAAAGGACAAGCGAACAGAAATTAGGATTATAGCTTCGTTTTTTGGCCACGTTTCAGCTCTAGGTAAGAGAAATCAGTCATAGATACTGTAGGCAGGACTTGAGAGGATTGGGAAATTAGTTCTAACACGTCATGGTTTCGTCAAACTCACAGGTGACTCAGGGGAACTCTCCCAGTGTTGACATCACTGCGGCACACCTTTTTATTCACTGATCATTCACAAGAGAGCAGTTAGTCAGTGTTGCAGCTATACATTACACTATCAGTGGAAAAGCTGCCCACATTTAAAAGCACAATAAATTATTTTTTAAAAAATGATAAAAAGGTAAAGAATCTTAAAGCTACAGAATGTTTTTGCCTTCTTCTCTATTGCGTTTAATGATGAGGTGTTATATCCTTCTCCCACACAGACACAATATCACAGAAGAGAATACATACATATGAATAAAATAACTTCTACTTTAAGAACCTAAGTAGGAGAAGAAAAAAAGCTTGTTTTTCAGCTAGCGTGAGCCGTAACTTTAGGTAGCTAGCTAAGATATAAGAGCCAAACTTGTACTCTTCTCACAGAGCAGAGGCTAAATGTATCCGCTTTCCCGAAGGGTCTGTACAGATGAAGCTAATCCTAGCTATCCAGCTTAAATATAGTGTAGAGAACAAAACTATAGCATCTACTGCTTTGTGTGTTCTCTGTCTACCGCATTATCCAATCATTAGGGTTAAAATGCTAGCTAAAGCCCTTACCATGGATTAGGACAGTACAGATCAGATCAGATCAGAAAAGTGCTCAAGTTTAAAATGTGAAACATAAGGGGTGTTCATGTCAAACCGGGACTTTCGATGCAGAATAACAGAACACAGGTATTTTTTATCTTGATGTAATACTAATGCATTTATCCCAGTGTTTTCCTGGTGCTTGTATACCATCAAGGCAGAAATATTTCTGCAGCCATGATCGGACTCGCTGCTTCACGTCTGAAACGCTAGACTCCTTGGAACTCCTTCAGTGGACCAAACAAGTCCGAATTTTACAAAAGATGTGGCAATAACTGTGCAAGTGGTGTTCATGAATGCTTGTATGTACAGTTCCCACAGATAGAAACATCTCTTGCACAAGTTGTCAATAAGTTATTTGTCGATCTATCTGTTTTTAATGGTTCAGATGTTCTAATTGCTGAATGTCCATGGAAATGAACGCAGTGCCCTCCGGCCGGGATTATCATTCACAGCCTTCTTTAAAATGTTTGCATCATTCAAATGTTTTACTGCGGCTAAGAATCTCATTATCGTCCTGTGCTTGAAGTCTTCTGCTAATAGTAATCACTTTTACGCCTTCCTTAACTACGAATTTCATCACAAGTCCCAATTTGACTTGAACACTCCTTTGTACAAATAAATAGACCAACATCACTCAATAATCACTAGCTGGTTTTCATGAGTTCTCCAGTTCAATAATTTCTCAACTGAGATACAAAAAAATCTGTTCTTACAGTCTAATACTGTACCTGTATATCCAGGTTTCTATTTCTACAAACGGAAAGTCTTGTATATCAGTAACAGATTGATAAAATGGCATAATAATTTATGGTCTTCGTCTCCAACAATGAAAAACAATTGCTCTGGCTATTGTGTATGTGTGTGTGTGTGTCTCTGTAATTAATGGAGCAAGGCATACTATATCTGTATGAGTGTAAGTGAAGGAATAAGACAGGCACTTGAATTTTTTTTTTACTGAGGGGTGGGGCTTAAGGCGCACAGCTGCCATGTTGAGCATTATGCATGACCGCAATTGTATTTTAAGCAGTGGCCTCTACCTGTTTTTACCTGTTTGAAAAAAAAACTAAAACTCAAACATTCCTGAACGCTTTTTCCTTACTCTCACTTACTTTGTTAACATTGACATGTTCGGTGACACTTTTTCTCCATTTGGTAGCTGGCTCTTACCAGTAATTGTCTAGTCTGAATTTAATGCTTTAGTTTGGCTGATGACATTTTGACATATCTGAGCTTGTGTATGACACATATGCACAAATTTCTTATCCGTTCTGAACTGACACCCCTGAAGCAGCTTTGGCGATTACTACTGCTGAATGGTTTGGGTGACTCACGGCAGCTCAGGAATATCAAATTGTTTTTAACTCCAAACTCAATAAATTTTAATTTGTAAAAATATATTTAGAAATCCTATACACTGTAATATTGGTGAAATCTTCCACTTTTTTTATTGAATGATTTGTGTAGACTAGAAACGAAAAAAAAAAAAATAGAAAACTTGGACAAGGACAACAACTTTTTACCTCCGGCAGAATATAATCCTAATTTGGAAATTTTATCGCTGTATCTTGGTATGCTTAGTGTGTCAGATTATAAACAAATAGACCATATACAACAATAAAATGGTTCAAAGGGCAGATCTCCTCAATAATTATTCATTACTATTTTAGACACTTGGACGGTCTGTGACTTTGTGGAATCCCCACCTATTATAATTCCTATATTTCAAAAAGCAGCGCTACAACAATCAAATAACGCTTTCGCAGTGATCCCTTGTCAAGTTGAGAGTTACGATGATAAATTTATCCATTCAGTCTCCCTCTAGTATTTTATTTAACCTTACATAAATTCTCCAAGGCGCTACTGGCAGGGAAGCTTTGACACCCATAATCACTGCTTCAAAATATTATTATATTATAATAATAAAACAAAATATATTTATTACTTTTAAAAGTAACATTTATTTCCTTAATCCCTTCTTATCGTTTATGCTTTAAACTGTTTGAAATGGTATTCCTGACTCCAACTGAGCTTTAGTAACCTTTTAATTAGTTGGAACTGCGGTCTAGTTGATCCAATCCGACATTAGATTCCACCCACTGTCTTTAATGGAGCATGTTGACAGATTTAATGATTTCATGGCATGCACCAAGGATTATAAGCTAATAGTGAAATTAATTATATATATATGAAATATACAGTATTACAGCAGGATTGGTTACATTTTAGATACCGTTTGCATATTAATGAATCAATCAAAAACAATAATTTTGCCATATATACTGTATAAATATTATTTTGCCATATGCAGTATACTGTACATGTATATAAAGCCTAAAGATATTCATTTCTATTGGCACCCCAAGCCTAGCATATAGGGTGGACTGAAGTTCATGAGCAACTTTTCAATTGTTAATATATCGGACTGTGCAGGAGCTTGAGCACATTGCGGGAGGTTTGGGATTCAGACGCAAGAGTGTGTGCAACTTCTAATAATAGCGCCTGGACGGGAGAGAGGAAACGGGAGGAAAGGTAAGGAAATGCCAGAGAATTCCTCCGGGAAGCGCTCCAAACTCTTTAACCCCGGTCAAACCGGCAACCGTCTGCGCAAACAGTGTCTCTACGAAATAAATGAGAAAAGGACGTAATGAAGGATGAAGAAATGAAAAGAAGAAGGGAAAAAAACTTAAAACACAGGGAAAATCATCTTTTTTTCTCTCTCTCGCAATTAAACTTGAACAGTTGCGCTCTTGCCCCAGCCTGCCGCAGTGTCTTCTGCATAATGCACATGAATTAATCACATCTCACAATAAACTCACCTCTGTGAAAAAGTTATCCATGTTCCTTCTTATTGCCAAAAGTCCAGGCGGACTTCATGCACGTCGCGCGCCCGGTCAGGCCACTTTCTGCTCTCTTTTCCGCTCACTGCTCTAATTACAGATGTTAAATCCTCACTCCATTTCAGTGGCTCAAGTTCCAGATCGCAGTCTCCTCACACACGAGAACTGGACACTTCTTTGTTTCAGAGGTTACAGATGTCCACGAGACGCGCGCGAGATAACAGAAGAGTCCGCGTTCACGAGCGCTGTAAATCTCCGTCCACTCTGAGCGGCGTGGTGACGCGCGTGCATCGGTAAACAGCCGAGCTCGCGGTCTCTCTCTCTCTCTTGCTCTCGCGCTCTGTAGCTCCGCCCTGCATTCAGTTTGAATGAGAAGGGAGAAGGGAAAAAAACAAAAACGGTAGCCTCGCGCGCTCCTCCTGCTGTTTCACGGTGAGGCACCTTAAGCAGCTTTATCGGACTTGAATGAAGTCGTTAGAAATGTTCCTGCGTCGCTCCTCGTACTAACACTGAGCTGTCCTGATTATCTGTACACGTTTTCCCGTGACACAGAGCATGCCTGGGTAATACAGGTATTTCTAGCAATATTTAGCTATATATAGTTAAAACACCACGTGATGTGTTATTTAGGTAAACAGTACCTGTGTGTCCAGTTCAAAGAAGTGCAACAGTTGCAGTTTTAAAGGAGTTGAGCTAATTGATTAGAAAGTCATTATTATTTATTGTAATAAACTAAAGTATAAATGACTGGTTTGTAAAAAAAAAACAAAAAAACAATCATTACATTAAACTGGTGTGTGAATACTTTAATAGGTTAGCAAAGTGATTTGCCCATACCTGATAGTTTAAACTAAAGTAAATGATCCCCAGTGGGCAATGGTAGGAGTTCAGAACTTCTCCAGTACTGGAGACCAATTGGGGATGTCTTTAGGACCCATTAAGGCCTTTAAAAACATTTAAACCACAGACGTCTTCAGGAATAAATTGCTAAAGGGGCAGTAGTGACTAAAACGGTTAAGGTGACTCAAACAGCTCAAGTGCCAGCACCAAGAAGTTGCCAGTATCTGCACCTTGAGTAACTCTACTTGCTCCAGGGGTGCTCTGTCCTGGCTGATCCTGTGTTCTAACCCCACATTTCTAATTGGGATATGCAGAAAAAAACATTTCATCGTAAGGTAGATTTGACAAATCCATGAATCTTTATCTAAAGTCCTCATAATAAAGTTATCTTGAAGATAATTTAAGATCTCTTGAGTATTTTAGATGTTCTAAAGATGACCTCGGGGCTAGGCACCCTGCCCACTTTGTAGACCTGCTCCTGCTGAACCTATAATTTGAATCCAAACTCATTTGTATCATGTTGTAGAAGATTCAGTGGTATGGTCAAAAGTTAGAATTTGTCCCAGAAACTGCAAAAAAAAAGATTTCACTCAGTTGTTTGGAAATTGTTATTGGCTGTGCTCTATGAGTGAGAGAAAACAATCCAGCTTACTTCCTCTCTATTCTGTTAATTCAATTCAATTTTATTTGTATAGCGCTTTTAACAATTGACATTGTGGCAAGGCAGCATTACACAATCAAAAGAATTATTGAAGGTTGTATGAAATGTGAATGTGTATGAATCAAAATGATAAGACTGTCCCTGATAAGCAAGCTGAGGACGACGGCGACAGTGGCAAGGAAAAATTCCCTGAGTTGGTAGTAGGAAGAAACCTTGAGAGGAACCAGACTCAACAGGGAGCTGCCCCCAGACTCCTTGCTGCATGGCCAGGAGTTTTTAAAAGATTGTCTGAGGTTGACCGACTTGACCCTCAAGTGTCCTGGAGGTATATGTTGTAGACCACAGTCCACAGTGATGTAGAAATGGGGGGGACCCCCACCACACTGTGACTGGAAAAGGAATAAACAGTGATCTGGACAGTTATGTATTTTTATTACATTATGGTATGTTTACCCAATATGACAAAAAAACATATTGGAAATTGATAACACAAGTGCATTTTTAACAAACATTTTAAAGTATACATACGATAATACATATAATAAATATAATATTCCAAATAGCTAATATCATGCTTCATTACAGTACAAAAAAAATTAATTGTAGTTTTAGTATCCCTTTCAAACCTGTCCTCATTAGTGTTTAGAAGAAGTGAGTGTTTAACTGTAATCAGAGTGTAAGCAATTTTTTTTTTAAGTTTATTTTATTCATTTATTTTATTCTAAGAACAAAAAAAAATTTTTTTTTTGAAAGTTATAATTGTATAATTGATGTGGATTACACCATGATAATGTGTGTTGTTTCTGGAAAATATTTAACTCTGGCATTACTGTTCTTTTTTTGTGAAGCCACATTTTTCCAAGATTCTTGCTTATTTTTCTGTAACAGCATGCACTGTTATGTTTGATTCCTTACATACTGTACATCCTACAGAGATCAGCTGGATAGGAATTAGGGATTTCTAAAAGTTCAGAGCACCGTTATGAATAGTTTTCTTGGCCCATTTCATAACATTTTAGACCCTAGGCATGGGGTCTAGTTTGTGTGTGTGTGTGTGTGTGTGTGTTTTTAAGGATGTCTATTTTTATTACACTAAAAAGCATATCAGCATTTTCAGACAATCAGGACCTACTTAACTTTAAAACCATGTTAAATTATTCTCCTTTTGTAAAGCAGATCCCCAATCTGATTAGGATCGGTGGTGCTTAATTGCAGATCTGCATATATTTTTTTTTGTTGTTTTTTTTAGCTTATGTATGGCAGCAGTAAATGTTACTTTGAACCAGTAATTTAGTGAAAGGTAACTAGGGAGATGTCCTTACATTGTGAGACAGAGACATGATACCCATATACTCTTATCACCATTAAACTAATATTATCTCTAAAGCCCAGCCTTGGGCTGCCAATGGTCTGGCCATGACACCTTCCTCTCACTGCCATAATCTCACTTCCTGGTAAGAGCTATCTACATTGTGTTTTGACTATAATGGATGCCTTAGTGGTCATGAAGACTGGTTTAGTTAGTATGTTTTTAAAAAACACACATCTACACAGACATACTGTACACACACATCTCTTTGCAAATGTCACTGGAGGGTGAGTGACTTTCTAGAGAGTGTTGACCTTTGACTCATATCCTGGAGCAGAGTACTGGTCAAGTTGCTCATATTTTGTTTGAAAAGAATGTACATGATTGTGTCAGAAACTGATTACAAAAAGCTGCATAGTTATTTGCAATGGTAGAACTTATTATTCTCATATTATACTCACTGAGATAGTATAATATAGAATATGCTAATGTCTGAATTTGTTTATGAGAAATAATGTACCAAATTCCTCGACTGCTATTGTTGTAGTGTATGAAACATTTTCTGCAGAGCTCTATACTTTATTCTCAGCATTTTCAGAATGTCTTGTATGCAGTAGCATGAAGAATTTCCTTCACTGCAACTAGGAGGCCCAAACCTGTTCCAGCATGACAATGTGCATGAAGCAAGGTCCGTGGAGACATGGTTTGCCATGGAAGAAGAAGAACTCGAGTAGTCTACCCCTAGCCCAGACCTCAACCATACTGACACCACTGCAATGAGCCGGAACACCAAATGTAACACCAGTGCCTGGATTTATTGTAGTGTTAAGCTTAATGTGTAAATGTTCTTGCAAGCTAAGTAGTTAAATAGTTAAATACCCACAGACACTGCAAAATCTAGTAAAAAGACTTTTTAGACGAGTGTAAGTTTTAGGACAGGAAAGGATGGCTAAATCCTGAACAGTGTGTCCAACAAGAACATTTGGATTTGATGGTCAGATGTCCACAAAAGTTGGCTGAGATAACTTGAGAAACAATGTTGAAGCTCTTTCTTTTATATTCATACACTCAGCATGAGGTGACCTCTTTTAAGCTACAGGATGTTAAAAAAAAAATCTCCTTGCTTCAGTAAACTTCCACTGCATGCACACACACACTCACACACATCCCAGATTCAAAGAGCATCTGAGCACAGGAACAGGAACATCAACATTTCCTTTGGCTTCAGATGCCTGATAAAGATTTAATTCTTCCACAGGAAGTGTAAGAGTGCAAGAGGGAAAGAAAAGGACAAACATCATTTTGGGATGTTTAAAAAAAAAAAGTTATTAATTTCATTTACAGTATTTTCAAACTTTCAAATTAATTAAATTTTAAAAAGTTAATGTAAAAACTTTGCAGATTGATATGATCTGAACTGCACTGGTGGACTACAAACCCAGTAGTCAGATCAGAGGAGCACATCCATAAGAATACTTTGTTTACTTGAAATATGTATGTTTAGCTAGTTATATAATGCTAACCCTTTGTTGTCCTGTGGAGCATGTCTGATGGCATGAACACATGCTACAAAAACAAATGTCTGCTACAAGTGCATCATGGGAGACAAGGACCATGTAGCACATATGGAGAAATTTAAGTCTGCAGCTAACAGCTGCAGCTACGTCCTGGTGGATACAATAAAATTAAAAAAACTTTTAACCTTTTAGAGGGTCCAGTGTGCCCCATGATGACAGAACAAAAATTACCATGTATTAATGAGCAAAGAGGACACCTTGGACACGCTGGTGCTTTTTTATCAACCACCACAAATGGATATAATGGGGTCTATAACAATATTCTTTGTATGTTTAAATGTTTTCAGTATCTTTGTGACCACTAGTGCATGTTTTAATGTAGTGCAGAGTGGTTGTGTTTGAATGAGTGCTCTATCAGGGAGTGTAGTTAGGCGTATTGTTGTGATCTGTACAATTCTTTCCATCCCTTTAATAAACTAGAGTGCACAAAATGTTATGGACTGCAAAGGATGTTTGAATTACAGATTTTATATTAATCTACAGTGGTAGAAATAACATTGACACAGTGTATGAATCATTTATTAAGTATTTAACTATAAACACCAAACTCTTACCCAACTTTACAGCAATTTATGTCCAAAGATTACAATACCAGTCAAAAATTCGGACACATGTTCTACATTCAAGAACTATACTGGATTTTTTTTTTTTCAAAACTATAAAATGATAACATAGTCAGTTGTTATTTTTAACCCTTAAAACTCAAGCAGCACAGATACGTGTGGGAAACTCAGCATACAGAAGGTCAATGATGATTAAAAGACGTACAGTATGTGCTTATATAGAAGCCTCTCTGGAGTATGTTAAAGGGGAGGCTTCAGACTTCCAACGGTGTATTTGGGTTTTTGGATATGTCAGTTTAAACAAAAAGTTATTGTTACTTTTATAAAGGGTAAATTTTACCACTAATAGTATATTTAATTAAGTTGCAAAAAAGTATAACTCATAAAATGAGCACATTATTATTATTTTGGTCATAAAAACAACAACAACAATAAACTTGTGATTGTGTGTGTTTGTGCTATTTCTTTGCCTTTGTGACCCAGTTTCTAATTTCTCGCTCGGTCATGTTTGGGGTAGTCAGTTAAAATAAACAAAAATTTGATTCATTACATTGCTTATTTTGTGCTAAAAAAATTATACGTCACTGAGCGCAATACTGTATAAGTTCATAAAAAAAACACCAAAACAAATAATACGAATAATGGCTAAAATGCTTTAAGGCTACGACATAAAGGTCAGCTGTTCTAGAATACTTCTTGCAAGAACAGTATTGTCAAGTGCATTTGCAAAACCCATCAAGCCCCATGATAAATCTAACTCTCACAAAGACTCTCCCAGGAAGGCAAGATCAAAATTTACCTCTGCTGCAGAGAAGTTTAGCTGGTAACTTTTAGAGTTACCAGCCTCAGCAATCACCAGGTAACATCACCTCAGATGAGACTCATTGTGAGGGCTTTACAGAGCATGTCAATATTATCTGTTCAATGGAGATCAAAGCCATATTTTTCATGCCATCAGCATTGTTTTACAATTTAGGAAGAAATAGAAGTCAGAAAAGACCATGGAATTGGAAATTGTGTCCAAACTTTTGACTGGTAGTGAATGTTAATGTTTATGTTAACCACTTACTGTATGTGTTTTTTATGCTTAAAGTGGCTAAGATTTCTTGAGTAGAAATACAGAAATATGTATTCTCACTTCACATTCAGTGCTGCTCAATAGGCCAAGATTCAGTACATTCATGGACTTTTTAGAGCAAACTGGGTGATAAGAGTGGCTTATGGCAGAGCTGCCTTTTTGTAATAATAACAGTAGATACCTGATTCATATCCAGCTCAGATCCAGGGAACTACACCTACTGTAAATACTTCAAATACATGCATGAACTGATTTGATCTGAAACATAGAAAAACATCCAAACAATGAAGGACATTACAGTATATCTTAAAATGTGGTGCTACTGTACAGTATAGGTTTGTACAGTACATTTACATGAATGTCTACAAGAATGCATGGATGGTGGCTCTGATAAACGAACTGGGGAAGCAGAATGACGTCTGGCTGTAGAAAGTTGTTAGTTTTATTGTTAATCAAAATATCTTTGTACTTTCTAATAAAAACATAAGAGAGCATTGTGGTGGACATGTCCAAAAAAAAGTTAATTATTTTGTTTGTTAATGGTGTAATAATAGAAGTGGGTTAAAGCACTAATACAGCACATACTGTACATATACGAGGGAGATGTTTTTGCTTTTTAAAGCGTGCAGTGTGTACAATAGAGTAGCTGCAGAGATAATGGGGTCACCAACAATTATGTTTAAAAGGTACTGGCCCCTCCTTTAATTCTATGTTTTTTGAGTAAAAACAAAACAAAAAAAAAATCATCTGATCAGAGTGGGTCTTTGTATTAGGCAAAAACAACCTCAGATGAGCAACAACATATTACATTTTCACTGTCATTATTGATTTAACAAAAATAAAGCCAAAAAACAACAACAAAAACATCTGCCAATACTAACTAACCCCTAAAGCTTCCACAGGATTTAAGAGGGTAAATTGCTGCCAGGTGCTGCTAATCATCAGCCCCCGATTAATTGAAAAAAAGCAGAAATGAAAATTAAGACAGTTGTCAATCTTCCAAGGAGTGGATCTCCCTCAGAGTAATGCTCAGAGAAATACAAAAAAAACCCAAAAAAAACATATATGTATATGTTAAAGTTATATGTGTCAGGGATAACCCATAGAGGGCGCCGTGCACCCAAAGACTCCTCTGTCGTGGTTTTTGTATTTTGTGTTCTTGAACTGCATTTCCCAGAATGCACCACGGTCAGGTGATGGGAGCGCTCACCTGAACCAAGGTAGCTCATTAGGTTCATTATAAAAAGTAGTTTGTTCAGTTGATCTTGGGTCTGGCATCTGTTCTGTTTAGGTAAAAGGTTGTTGTGTTTATCCCGTGTTTTTCAGCGTCAAGCCGAGTTCCATAGCTCCTGTTCTGTTCTGTTCAGTTCAGGTTTGGGTTTTGTTTGCTCCTGTTCTGTCCAGCTCCTGTCCTGTTTGGTTAAGTGGTTGTGAATCTTCTGTGTTTTTGATGTCATGCCGGTTACGTTAGCTCCTGATGTATAAAGTTCCTGTTCAGATTTTTAAGTATTCACCTCTGCCATTATGCCTCGCCAAAGGCCCACACACGGCACCCATAACAATATGTTGTTGTTTGTCTGAGGTTATACTTACAGTACCTAACACTAAGAGCCGCTATGATCAGGTTATTTCTGCTATGGTTTCTACACAAAAAAAATGAATTAAAAGAAGGTGTGAGACCTTCCTCGAAAATTTAAAGCTTATCTTGATCATGTAAATTAAAGCACCACAAATGGTGACATTGGCACTGGTCAGAGTGGGAAGGTGACAGCGCAGCCACTATTTCACCAAAAGTATAGCAATGTGCATACAGTAAGCGCAAGAACTCAAAAGGCAAGGCAAGGCAGACTACAAACTATAAACATCTTTGCCAGCTGTAGAAACATTTTTAGCTTCAGTGTTATTTAAATAAAATAAATCAATAAATGTTTTTGTTTCTTTTTATTGCTTACCAATTTTGCAATTTTCTGCACTTTGCTCTCTCCAAATGAAATTTCAGACTGTTACAAGCATCCGCTTGCAAAAAATTGCTAAATGATCTCAACCTACCTTTTGCACCTTTTTAACAACATGCAGCACCTCCTAAAATATATTATGCTGTAAAGCACATTATATTCATGAATTAATAATAAAATTAATTGTTCAATCAAATAATGGCAAAAATGAATTTTCCTTCCTTGCATAACCATACCATACCATTCATAGTAAGTTTTTCTTTTTATCTCGCTGGTTCCTATTTACCCTACCTACCTTTCCACTCACTCACGCATCATCTATACTAATTTATTCAGTAACTGGGTCACGGGGGGCCTGGAGCCTAACCTCGAAGACTTAGAAGTCCATTCAGAAATTTATTGTTTTCCTCAAAATTAAAAAAAACAATACCCTATTATGAACACAAAAAAGAAGTTTGTCTAAAGTCTTTAAAAATTTATATATATATAAAAAAAGAAATCACATGTACAGAAGTATTCACAGTCTTTGCCATGACACTCAACATTGAGCTCAGGTGCATCCTGTTTCCACTGATCCTGCAGTCCACCACTGGAGTCCACCAGTGGTAAGTTCGGTTATTGGACATGATTTGGAAAGGTGCACACCTGTCTATATAAGGTTGGTTTGGTTTGTTAGAGCACAAACCAAAACAAATTTCTGCAGCATTACAGGTTCCAATGAGCTCAGTGGCTTCCATCATTCGTAAATGGAAGAAGTTTGGAACCATCAATACCCTTTCTATAGCAGGCCACCATGGCCAAACTGAGTGATTAGGGAAGTGCCCTAGTCAGGGAGGTGACCAGGAACCCGATAGTCACTCTGGAAGAGCTCCAGCGTTTCACTGTGGAGAGCAGAACCTTCCAAAAGAACAACCATCTTGTAACATTCTACATTCTATTTTTCTAATAGTTCAAATAGTTACTATTATTTGTTTGTGTCATTTGGTTTATTCTAATAAACCAAGGTGCCTCCTCCTGCAGATATTTTTCAAGGCTTCACTTTCACTTCAGGGATAAAAAAACATAACAATATTAATTTCAGGCTATAACACTTTTAATATAAGCCCAGTAGCACGTGCACAACCTCTCGCGGGTGAGCCTTTTTCTGAATTTGCGCTCCTTGCATGGGTGCCAACTCTGCCGAGACAAATAAGCAACCACACCCTCATTAACAAACCCAAAATAAGCCCAATAGGGCTATACATACTAATAAATATACTGTAAGTTAAACAACAGTTAAACAAAGAGTTAACAACATATTAAGTGATAATAACTAAGTATTTTAAATTAAAACAGGTTTATTTATTTAGCTCTATGAAAAATCAGTAATATTTTTTTCTAGTGGAAGAACAGACACAAGGGAGCAGAATAGACAAGGACATCCCTTTCCTCCCCTGCACCATCTACAGTACCAACATACATACTGTACTGTACATACTCCCCTGTCTCCTGCCCATCTCTGTACATCCCAATATTAAATCGCTGCAGCATGTCCTTGCTTGGAATGAAGTCCTTACAGCTAATCCCCAGTGTTCTAAGGCTGTAGCGAATGCCGTAGCGAATGCACAGTATGCTACTGAGAGTGTTCAGGGACATTCTGTTCCGCAATTTTAATTTCACATGGTTCATCTGTGAAAAAACCCTTTCAACATCAGCATTACTCAGAGGCATTGTAAGGAGGCATAGCACAAACAGGGCCAGATCATTAATAACCGGCTTCCTACTGCTGTTCTTGTAGTTCAGAACTTCAGCCCAGAATTGTTCTGCTTAACCATCATCCTTAGTTTCACACTCCTGGAAGTTGATTGCCTGCTAGATACTGTGCATCCAAGACCCCAAGATCACCTGTGTATATTTTGAGCATGGATATAGTGACTGGTTTGCTCTGTGATAAAATTTGTGCAAGATGAGTATGAGAAACTGCAGATACAGTTGTTCACTGGATCACAGAACATCTGGTAGAGCATTTTGGGGACGTAAGATTGTTTTGCATCCTCGGACATATGGAAATGGAACTTTAACTCGTTCCACTGTTCTAATACACGAACACAGCAGTCATAAATGGAGAGCCATGGAGAGCCATTTCTTTGCTTAAAGCTGCACCAGTGTCAGTGGCATTACACCTGTATTAATAGACTGGTAGATTTTAGCATATGTGTGTGAAATAAAAAAATTCAAGATTGCAAGATTGAAGTGTATCGTTCTTTTTAAACATGTGGGCATAGACAGAGTTTTTCTGTCCAACCAATGCAATGCAACGGTCTGTACCAATGCCTACACACTTCATGAACACCGATACTACTGAGTCAGTGTTGAAGCTATTGCTTTAGCCATTTCTTCCTTCAAAATTACCAATCTTAAAAATGTTGAAACATTTTTGTTCAGTGGGGAGCAATGGCATTGCAGATAAGGGCTGCATATTTTTGTACTTATCAAAGGCTGAACCTACCAGTTCCCTCAAGTGGTCTATTGAACTGATAGCCGTGTGGCAAGCAATATTTATAAGCAGATTATAAGTGGAATTGGTAACTCTGGCTCCTTGCACATTTTTTTTTTCAGGGGGCGGGGCTAAGAGAAACACATTCCGATGGGGGAACCAATTTTAACACAAGACTGTCACCTGGCCACCTCGGAGCAGGTGAGTGTAATATTTTGACATGGCGCAGGTGGGTGTGTTTGTGGAACATGACCAGTTTAACTATGGCTTTCCACGGATGGCTTTCTAAAAAAATATGCAGACATGTACTCACTGAGTCGATACAGATCTGTAATGCTAGTCACTGACATAAGAACCTCTGCATGGTGAATGATGAGGGGTTTCAAACTAATTAAAAGTTTACTGTGGGCCAAAACTTGGTATTGGTGCTAAAACGTGTCTTATCCAGAAGAAAAAGTCAATTTTTTTAGATATGCTCATGTAACACCAATTTTACACATATATTTATTTTTTATCAGACAAAAAAGAACACATTTGCTAAATACAATTTTATGCCTTTATATTTAGTGTCCATTCATTTTTTTAATTCACATCTTTCAATGATCTTAATTGTTATTCAAATGTAACCTAGCTAATTAAGACTTTACATGAAAAGACATAAACCTGAAAAAGTGTATTATTCTAAAATGCTAAATTCTTAAAATATCGCAATATGAATTTGTCATGGTTACAGACACTACAGATTTTTTGCATTTTCAATCTTTTTACCAAAAAACAATTTAAGTAACATTCTTTACAGGTACAATAATATGCTTCAAGAAGCTTACACCAATTTTAGTATCAACACTCATTGATACTCATCAATAAAAATTTTAATGCATTTAAAATTACTGTGTTTGAAGCGAGACAGTGTAAACAAGTTACCAAATTGAAATTTTTAGGGAAGCAAGATCGGTCACTTCCATGTTGCATAAACTTCAGAAGTTTTTCTGTATTAAATCTATAATATAGAAAAATAAAATCAGTGAATAAAAGACGTCAACAGCCATCTCACACTGACAGCTGACGTGTGAATCAGATGTGCCACGAATGCATATCTTGAAGTGTTTTGCCATTTCATCACTGGAGATTGGCAAATAAAGACATTAAACCATGCCATCAAACCTGTGGAGGAGAGGCATATTACTGCAAACATCATGACATAAATGGAGAAGGTGATAGAAAAAAAAATTGACCATGACCATGTGCAACTGTTCTTACAGCAAAGCCATTTTGAGACAAGCTCAAGAAAAGCCTTTCTTGCCAGTGCAGGGAAAAGGACAACCTAGAGATGAAGGAGTCTGAATACCTTCTAAACGGAGAGAGATAACCCACTTGTTCTTGCAGCAGCCACTGACGCAAGATATCAAAAGCTTACCGTAAGTTCCTGGCAGCTGAAGATGGCACGCGACAGTTAAAGTCCAAGCTTTCAAAGAAGCAAAAGTGACTGGGATACATGGCTGTGACTCCAAGCAACAGCAGAAGGTCAATATTTAGGGTGAAAAATCTGTACTAGATAACCTCCTTAAATCTAACACAGACAGTAAGAGTGAGATGAAAGATGAAACCCAGAAGGACCACCAGATCCAAATCGTGAGAAACGAGGTTCAGATGTACTTAGCAGAACCAGCAATATAAAAAAAGCAAACACTCTCATGTGGTGGAGGGCAAATGAGGAACATTTTCCCACACTATCAAATCTGGCGATATCCTTTCTGTTTATTCCTGCAACATCCACCCCGTCAGATGCTGACATTCTTAAGTTTGAATAAACACTTATTGATATGCAGTCTCATGTAGCTGCAACTTGAAAAAGATTCTAAAGACAACAGAATGTCATGCACAAAATGTATGCTTCTCTTTATTGAGGGAAAACTGTTTGTTGTTCAGTTTTTTATTGCTGCTTACTAGTCATTAGTTTACTGAACAAAATGAAGACTTAATGGTGTTTAATTTTTTATTTTTTTTTATATATAAATGATCACTCCCAGGCCTCAGGTACACAATGCTGGCCGACATGGCGAAACAATTGAAAAAGACATCGATCCACAGATTAAGGCCGAGTCGAGTCAAGCTGAGCCGGAGGAATCAGCGGAAACGGAAATAGAGCCTCGTGCATGATCTGCTTGGCATCTTACTGCGAGGATCACAAGACCGACAAAAGACCTCAGTCACAAAGTAAAAACAACAACGTAAAAAACGTATTGTTGTGTTATTGTTGTTATTGCAAGTCCCTGCTATGTGTTGGTTTGCGTTAGTTTTTAAGAGCTCTAACAGTTTGACACATGCCACTGACTTCAAATTCTAATTTTAAATAATCTAAAATTAAATTGAATTAAATTAAATTAAATTAAATTAAATAATCCAAAATAAATTCTATATTTAAAAGATATGATCACACATAATCAGGGAAGAATGTAATGCAGAGTGTGTGTAATCTAACCTAGAAATGGTATAATGGCTCCATCTAGTGGTTATTTAGACTCATAACTGTGTCACATTACTACAGGCCTGGTTCCTCCTGAGCCTGCACATCTTCAGTCACAAGCACTGATGCACGTTTCTGTGTTTACCTTCATACCCGCATATTTGTATGTACACTAAAGGCTGTGTCACATGGATGAATCCAGAATTTACAGAAAACAAAAATGGCAAAATGATTTTGAAGAGTTTCACTCAACCGTATTTAGCAGCATAAAGTGGTTCATCTATTAAAGCACATACTGTACTGTCCACATGAGATATAAATCTCCTCTGTGTCTCTCCAAAGTTATATAGACGGTCATTTTGAAATCCCATACTAATTTACGGGAAGGATGCAACGCATTTTACATGAAAAGGGTCAATCCCACTAGAATGGGCGAGCGGTTAAGATCTCTCTTAGGGCATCCCTCTTAACGTGCCCTCATGGGTTCGAACCCCCCTCCATTAGGTTCACTAATGAAGACCTTTCTACAAGTTGCTTAGGTACCTTAACCCTCTGTTGGCTGTGTGGAAGATTGATCAGCAGTTTGATCCCCAACTCAGCCAGGTTGCCATTGTTGGGCCCTTGAGCAAGGCCCTTAACCCTAGCAAAGTTTTAGCTCTATAATGTTAAATATAACTTCACCCCATCAACATGTTATTAAGAACATAATTTTACAAAAATCATGCAGTTTATTTTTTGCATCACATGTTGTTTATGTGTATCACATTTCTTCATCCTGCTGCTCAGTAAATTTAATAGTAATAGAAAATCAGTCACACTTTATAGCATGCTAGCATCAATGATGATGCAACTACTGACATATTTTTAGGAAACATAATCATTACATAAAAACATAATAACATAATTAAGTTCTATCTGTGAAAATCAGTATCTGCCAGTGATTTATTCAGACTGTGCCACCTGAAGAAGCATCTTAAATCTTAAGGATGCATCGTCTCTCTAAATATTCAGGATGAATAATGTTAGAAATTGAAAAGGTTTCGCATGCAAAAACATAACTGCAGGCTTTTTTTTTCTTTTGACAAAACATTTAATACAATAATACAAACTTCACTCAGATTAGCCCAAAACAATTTTGACATTAAAAATACCTGCCTTTAAATACCTTTAATTTGGCCTTTAAACCAACTTTTGCCAAAACTATTTTTTTTTTAAACTAGCACAACAGAGACTCATTTTGCAGTAAAAAACCTGTCACATGTTCTGAGATGTTCTCTGACAGAAAATTTTTTAAGGTTTTATTAAGTGTATTAAATGAGTTCTACAGGTTTGCTCATTGACATGGAGAGAAGTAGCAGCGTCCAGAGTAATGATGCACCCAAAATTCTAGTGTCTGCTTCTGTTGGTCATGTCTAGGTTCAATGTTATGTGCCCAAGTAATGAGGTCAACCGTATGACCAGGTTTTTCCATCAATGTTTTTTTTTTCCCTAATGGCACAGGCTAATTCCAAGATGACAATGCCAGGATTCATCTGTCTCAATTTGTGAAACAGTGGTTCAGGGAGCATGAGCTATCATTTTCACACATGGATTGGCCACCACAGAGTGCAGGCTTTAACCCAATTGGGATGTACAGAGCTATCTGTCTCTCCCATCATCAATACAAGATCTTGGAGAGAAATGAATGTAACTCTGGACTAAAATAAATCTTGTGACATTGTATAAGCTTATTAAAATGATTCCAGGGTGAATGCATTGTGTAATCAAAGCAAAAGGTGGCCCAATAAAATGTTAGAATTTGTTCTTTTTTTTGGGCCAGGAAGTGTAGTTGGGAATGGTCTCTGCTGGACTACAGGTGCCAACAGAATTTACATTTACATTTAGGCATTTGGCAGATGCTCCTATCCAGAGCTACTTACAAAAAGTGCTTTAAAGTTTCCGTCATTGGATAGATACTTACTGTACACTGGGTTACTAGGTTACTGATTAAGTGCCATCAGACAAACGCAGTTGGAAAAGGATACTTATTTATTTATTTATTTATTTTTTTGGGTGGAGGGTGGATTAGTCCAAGTACTGAAGAAACATAGCAGTAATGTTTTAATTAGATTTTCTTTTTACTTTAAGCAGTGGTGTGTAATACGTAAGTTAAAGGTTCAAGCCAGAGGTCTTTTTACAGTTTCCCCCTTGATATAGGCCACCCAAGGTTCCTACAGTATAAGGCTGGTATTTGCAAATAAGTTATTTACATTGTATGGTAATATTAAATTAAGGGCATATTTTATATTTTTAAGGCTTCTACAGTACTGCACTTTTGTTCACGCAATTACAGCTTTGAGTTATCCTGGGTAAGTCTATATAAACTTTACACACCTGGATTCGGGCAGTTTTTCCTACTTGTCCTGGAACATCCTCTCAACCCAAATCAGATTGGATGGGGAGCATCTGTGACCTGCTATCGTCAGGTTTCTCTCCAGATGTTTTATGTGAGTCATTTAAGTTCATGACATATGCTTTATAGCTAGAAGTAACTTCCATTACTTCCATCTAGCCACTCTACAATAAGAGCCTGATTTATAGAGAAATTCTGAAATAGTTGTCCTTCTGGAAGGTTTTCTAATCTCCAAGGAGAGCTGTGTGCTAGAGTGGCTGCAAGGGTTCTTTCTTTTTACAGTGATGGAGACTATTGTGTTCCTATAAACATCCATTGTTTAAAGCTTTAGAAATATTTGTCCTTTGCTCAAGTGTATGTCATCACAATTTGATCACATTGGCCTGGGGAGAGTTCTTTTGACGTTATGGCTTGGTAGTTTGTTTGGAACCATGCTATATATGAGGGTGTGTGATTTAATAAATCATGTACAATTAAATTAGTTTGCTTAAGATGGACTTCAGTCAAGTTCTGAACACACTTTAAGACTGTACAGTAGACATCTCAACATAATCTAAGCAAACAGGATGCATGGTGTGCCTTAGCCGAACTGAATACTTCTCTGAGAGATTCTAGTTAGTTATTTCTTCTCTTCTCTCTCTCTCTCTCTCTCTCTCTCTCTCTGTCTCTGTAGAGCTACACATGCCCCTCCTGAGCCACCA
Organism: Clarias gariepinus; assembly: GCF_024256425.1. Lineage (NCBI taxonomy): Eukaryota > Metazoa > Chordata > Actinopteri > Siluriformes > Clariidae > Clarias > Clarias gariepinus. The sequence goes on along the minus strand of NC_071124.1, from coordinate 10,459,470 downwards.
GTGATCCACACCCCCTCTACCCTCTGCACCTGTCTGACTCATCCTGGTGCTCTGCTTCTAGTTGGAGATGATGTTGCATAGAAGTATAGTATGTTTGGGATGCATGTGGTGACAGTGTAGGGTTCTATTTAACCATGAAAACAGTCCTGACCTTGTCTGATGAAGACAGCTGTTCTCAGAGGACTTAAAGTAGAATTTCCTACAGTTTTGTACCTGAAGCCTCAAATAAGGAACTGGACCTCATATCAGTTAAAACACATCATCTGTTTTATTAAACTTCCAGCCACTTAACACACAGTATGACTGCAAAACAATCCATGCTATTCATTATTCCCCAAATGAGGATGAGTTCCCTGTTGAGTTTGGTTTCTCTCAAGGTTTCTATTGCCATCTTGGAAGGTTTTCCCCTGCCACCGTCACCCTCAGCCTGCTCATCAGGGTCAATTGGGACCAATCTGATCCTTTTGATTCATGCATATTTTCTCACACGTTTCATACACATAATTTTCTTCTGATTCTCGAAAGCTGCTTTGAACACTGTTAAAAGCGCTATACAAAAAAAAAAAAAAAGAATTGAATACATTTCTGAAATCATACTTATGGACAATTGACTACATGGTCAGCTTCATCATGTCTCTCTGTACATCCTTTAGATTCCTCCCCACTTTTTTTTCCCCCTTTCTCTGGCTCTGCTCCCCTGTGTCCTTGTCCACACACACACACACACACACACACACACAGCCCCTCCTCAGTATGCGGGTCATTCGGTTCATTAGTGTAGCACGGTGTCTGAGCCGCCAGGAGGCGAGACTAGACAGACAAACACACACAGCACACAGACTCTGCCCAACATCTCACACTACAGCAGCTAAATAGCATGTCAAATTAGGATTAGTGTATTATATTCATGGTGCAATTATGGAAAACTGTTGTGGTTTGGAAGAAGTCAAATAGAGAATGAAGCAGAGATCTTTGGCACTTTCCAGATCTGACATTTTAAATCTGAAGGGAGGGATTAGAGTTAGATTTAAAGCAGTGTAAAATGCTGGTCTTACCGTTTTGTGCTGTTGTGTCGCATCATGTCAAAGCAGAACAAAATTAAACCACTTTACCATTCATAATGCCTTCAAGTGATGTGGATCAGAAGTGTTCTATAAGACATAGGACTGTGTGTGTGTGTGAGATGTCTATTAACCCCCCCCCCCTTTTTTTTTACTCCCCCCCCCTCTCCCGCCTCTGAAGGAAAGAGGAATGCAGCGCGAGCTCCAGACTGGACAGCCGGAATCAGCGCAGATTCGCCGCGCGCGCGCCGGAGAGACACGCACACACTTCAGAAAGGATCTTCTAGAGAAACTCCTGCCGTCGGTAAGGCACCTGCAAACCAGTTAGTCGACTATAACAGCTCTCTAGTATTTCATTTTCCGTGCAATTAATATTTTTTAATGAGGTAATCTTTAGGGATTTAAACATTCATTCGCCCGCTAACCCATTTGAAGCGCGCGCCACCGAACTGTGATGTGCATTTATCAAAAACGCTCATTCATAAAACGCCTGCCTGATGAACATCTGAAATAAGTAGATTTTGTTTTGTTGCGTTATTTCGAATTAAAGGTGGATGCAATGCAAAGCGCTCCAAATTCAAGTAGATAAACTGAGAGGGGCGTGTACAGAGCGCAGGCTCGCGCCTCGGACCGGGCTTAAGCAGACTTTCAATTCATTCTATTTCTTCGCTTTCTCTTTTTATTTTTAAAAAAAGAAAGTAATCTTAAAATTAATAGCGATTTTTTTTTAAATGAGCATGTTATGTTTGAATATGTATGCGAAATTACATAATGTAAAGATAAGTTCACTTATTTGCAGAGCATTGTTTTATATTCTAGTTGAAAAAATGTTATAAAATAATGAAAGTTCTAAGTGTTTAAACAAATATGATTGATCATCTTTACCACACCCCTTTATCCTGGAGTAGAGGTGTGCAGCGCTCTGTCTAAGCACACACACACACACACACGCACACACACTTAAACATGCATGACACATATATGCAAGGAATATGTGTTGTGTTTATCCGGTACTACATTCTGGTTAGATCTTATGCAGTGTATTATATTTGTGGGGAAAAAAAAGATTCACATGCATTTTTTGACTAGACAAAAAAATGCATGTGAATCCTGGCAATCATTCTACACGAGCACGTTCCACGAGGCTGATGTTTCTTTGTGTTTTGCTGCATAATTGATATTTTCCCCCCTGTCGAATACACCAGTAATTGCCCGCTCCTTTGTCTCAACGGCACGCATGCGCAGTACAGATGGGGTGTGGATAGAGTGTTTTTAACCAGCACGGTTAAAGCTTTAATGTATGCATCAATTTATGGTTACGTAAAAAAAAATAATTAATAAACAACAACAACAAAAAAAAACGGACATGAGAAGCCTATTGAGGTGAAAGAGATGCTGCACGCGATGGAGGCTCTCGAGGAGGGTGCACTGCACATCCCCGTGCGCGCGCGCGCTCACTTGCAGCAAAACCCACATAGAGCATAAACCGCTATGAAAACAAGTAAAGCGTCCGTGCATTTGCAGTTGACGTGACGTTTTAGGTCAAATACAGCTGATTAAAATAATGGAAATAAAGCGCGATTGTTCTTCGTCCAGAAGCACATCAATGTGAGAGAAATCTCCATGAGCGTCGACCTGCACGCGCTTAAATGCAACGCGATACATTGTAATCAAAGACATTCCTGGAAATTAATGCATTTGTTTGGTACACTGTCAGTCAGACTTCGGGCATTTTGACGTGTGCAGCTTTTGGCTGCGACAGCAAAGCCAGCAGCAGAAAATAAAAGTGGATTGTGTGTCATGTGGCTTTACGCGTGTTGCATTCTGATAAAGCGGCGCTTCATGGCGCTTTAAAGAAAGTGAAATGGCGAATCAGACGCACAAATCAACAGTTGGTAGGCAAAATGGCGACTTTTGCACGTTGCTCAAGAGTTATGCAGAAAATAAAGAAAAAACATTATGATTATGGTTTGGTTAAAGTAATGTGATATGCATGTGCGTGTCTGGGGGAAAACCCCCCCCCAAAAAAACATTGACACTGATCTCCAGCTTCCAGTTGTAAAAAAAGAAAATTGTCTATGTGCCTGTGATCCAAAGAAACCAAGATCACTTTGCACATCATTAAAAAAAAAAACCTTTTAGGGATGAATAATTATTTATTAAGGCTAGATATTTAATGTGGAATTACTGTTCTTAATTTACTGTAGGTTTTTATATAGCTGTTTGAACAGCCAAGATGTGCTTGGTGTCCAGAATTTGCCTTAGCTTTCATGAACGTTTATGATTATTATACAAATTGCAATACAAAATTTTTATACATGGTACAATGTAATCGAACTGTGCCCAAGTGCACTAGTCCATTTTAAATGTGGTCTTGTGCGTGGTACAATGTACTCAGGCACAGGTCCAATCAAATAAAAATGGTATCTGTACCGAAACATGGAAGTGGACCACTGTTTGGAATGCAATTTCATCAACATGGTCAATCTACTCCAAAACCCTGATGATTAGATCCTCAGAACTACATTGCCATACCTGCTAAACTAGAAAGGGTCGCTCTTGACATTTCCCCCAAAAAATCTATACTATTAAGCAAAGCACAAATGTCCACTCCCTTGCAATCTTTTTTTTTTGTGTTTATCAGCGAATCACAAACAAATGGGTGCATGCAGACACCTCCAGTACTGGTGAGTGTAAATACATTAGTGTATTCAGGTATAGAGAAATATTACTAATGTGAAAAATGTCCAGTGGAGGAATGGTGGGGCGCAGCAATCATACTTTGCATGATTTCAGAATGAGCTTGCATCACATGTTTTATTATTATGAACAGAGCAATTTACCTAATCTTATGCAAAACTACAGATGTAAAATTTGAACACCAATCATATCTTGTCCACATTTGAGGTAAGTGTAATGTTTCTGTAAAAACAAATAATCGTTTAAAAATGTACAGAATTTTTTAAAAATACTATAAATAGTATAAAAGATGTCAGAATATTTAAAAAGGGTTAATAGTGGGTGTTTGTTTGGAAAATCTTTACCAATTACCAGACCATCACTTCAGTTAACATGTTGTGAGAAAATGAACAAAATGAAAGGTTTGTGTATTTATCAGAAAAGAGTTGTGAATGGGTCATGATATTATGATATTTCTCGCACACTGCTGTCTGTGCAGAAGGTCGTTATCTTGATTAGAGTACATATACACATGCAAGAAGTAAATAGACACCATACAGGTGTATGCTAAAATGTATGCAGCAAAATTGTTATATTTTTAAGCAAGAACAGTTTAGCTATTAATACATTATATGTTTTTGTTGCCTATTCTTTACTGGCTTTAAGAGCAACAACTACCCTAGACATCGATTACGAAGGTTTTTCTCAACAGATCAATTTTTTAGAAGGTCCAGGTAGACCAGGTTGTGACTTCAATGATGTTTTACCCTTTTCTTGAAATGTAGCTATAATTCTATTAATATTAGAATTGTAATTGTCACATCTAGGCATGCTTAAAGATGTGCTTAAAATATAAAACAAGCTCGTATTAAAGTCATATTAATGGCAAAACATGATACGTACAGTTTTTCATGAATATATGGGTATTTATTGCTTGCATGTCTATATACTGTGGTGTATCCAGTATGTCTGCGATGAAACCCTGGGACGAATGAGCTGAGAACAAATTAGTGTACACAGGACACTGATGGTGTGGAGTAATGAACAAAATACAACAAACATGCAATGTTTGAAAGAGAACCCATGAAATTGTAGAATGCCTTTTTATCATAGTGTAAGTACATATAGTGGTACTGTTGTAAGGGCATTTCAGGATTCCTTATTTAACCGTTTCATTTGTCAAATTCTTTATAATAAATATTAAATATATATCAGGCTTGTTTTTAAAAGTTATACAATGAACATCTGATATAGCTTATAAATGGTTATCCAAGATAATATGACTACACCCTTCAGCCATAAAATTAACACAGAAACATTGATTATCAATTATATACCAGTAAACTGGCTCATCCATGTCTGAGGGACTAAAGCCCAGCCCATCCGGTCTAATCCTACAGAAAAAAACTAATTCACCACACACTGCGAATAAAAAAAATACTGCCCATAGAAAGGTAGAGATCACCCAGTGCACCACATTCCACCTCACACAGGCTTCCCCAGCCTCCAAGGGATACACTGGACAAACAAGTCCGAACCATGGAGGCTCCACCACAGCACCTAAAGGATCCATTGGCACTGTCCTGGTGTCCCAGACCCCCAGACCCCCAGAGGTCTTCTGAAGTCATGAGCTGCCCATGCAGCCTATGAGAGACCTGCACAGTAATGGTAAATGGTTTGAGTTTTAAGGTTATGACTGATCGGTGTAGACATGTGAATCTTTATGAGGGCAGTTGGCAGTTTGTTAAATGCTTCTACAAGCCAAATCAGTTTGCTCGGCGCAGAAACATTAGTTGAGGGCAGTAATGTTATCAGATGTTCGCTGCTTTAGCTGTGTGGTACATTTGTAGTACGTTTCTTTAATGTATGCTTGCAGTGGGGAAAATAACAAGAGATAAGGTGGACAAGAACAGAGAAAGTGAGAAAGATATCAGTAAACAACAGAAGAGTCGGGGTTTAAAACGGTTTGCGGTGTTAAAATTGTCATCCTTAAAAGCCAATATGTGCTGGTCTTAAAAGAAATCTCTCAAATTTATTTCGCTGAAACTGCTCTGTGAAGTAGCTCCATAGAGGTCAGGTTATAAATAAGTAACAATTTAGTCCCTTCAATTGTTGTAGGAACTGGGAAAATGGAATGGGCCACAACTCTCCCGACATGGTCCTCAATTATATTGTAAATTCATTCTTTAAGCATTTTCCTTGGTGTGGTGTTAAGACTACAATAAACATTTAATATGATATTATATAATTAATTCCCCAGTAGATATGGAGTTATTGATTTGATCTAATCCCTCACAAACATATACAGTATGTGGTATATTATGGCCCCTTGTGACGAACAAATAACAGACGAAATGAACAAGACTAACTGTTTGGGCTTTGTCTACTCCATCTGCTAGTAAACTCTTTTTAGGGAAATTGTGTGTTAGTTTGTGGGCTCTTTATCTATTTAAAAGGATGACTGCCCTTGTCTATAAGCATGGTGTTTTTTTTAACCGGTTGGATACTACATTTTTAAAGAGGATGGTTTGTAGTGCTTTTCGCTTGCACTGCTCTGTTCTTCTGATCTGGTCAAGAAATAAAAAACTGGACGGTTAAATGCTGTTTTTCTTTTTAATTTCCGGGTGGAGCATTTTAGTGACCAAGACATTGTGTTGCTACAAAATGAAGCTTTATCTTGCATTGTGTTGAATCTAATGTTTTACATATATTGCTAGGTATGTACTGCATGCACGCTACATAAAGGGTGTACGCATTTTTGTGATTCATATTTTTATCACAGAAACATAATCTTAACACCACTCAACCTTTTTTTTAATAAAAACAACATTTAAACATGTAACGATTTTATGCATATGCATGATATTCACTGCATTTCATATATGTATGATTTATGTAATAAAGAGTACCTTAAGTTCTTGCAACACTGATCACAGAATCTCACACAGATATGAGCCTTTAGGGAAACTAAATGACAATCCAGATCAGTCAGTTTGTACAGAAGAGAACATTCCAGATAATCCACACCGGGCCAGTGTCTGAGTTTGCAGTCTGACTGCTGAGGCTTACGGAACTGGTTAAAATATTCTGTTTGCTGTGCAATACGCTAGTGTTAAATCCGCTCTTGCAGAAATCCACTCTTACAGTGTGAAGTCCTAGACCCATATAAACATACAATTAAGTTTGGGTTTTGTGCCAAATATAATTATACAAGTCTAGCCATCATGAATTCTGCCGTAATTTCTTCTAAACCATACTAGATACAAAAACACTAAAGTACTACTGGCTCCATACATCAGGATTACAATCATTCTTGCAAAATATGCATCGCACCGATTGAGTCTTCTCATGAAACTAAATAAAAGAGGGGTAGTGAAGACCTACACTACACTACAGGATAACACACACACACACACACACACACGCACACACACACACACACACACACACGCACACACACACACGCACGCACGCACGCACGCACACACTCACACACACACACACACACACACACACACACACACTCACACACACAGCATGCCTGGAAATGGTTGCTATGACTCCCCTTGAGGAGGTTTATTACTAAATATAAAATGGTTGCCTATTCCTTATATTGCACAGTAATAGTTAATAATATCTTTTGCACTCTATAAAATTCACTATATTTTCAAGTGTGCAGCCAAATCGGACTCATAATGTCTTTGCACATCCTCGGCAGAAAAAACACAACCTGTAGATTAGAATCTGCATGATATTAATTCATAATTCACATTAGATTATTGGTGTTGGTTTTTTTGGTTTTATCTTACATTTAAGTAAAATGTGTTCAGTGATTTCAGTGTGAGTTCCGGCTGCTAGAATTGCGAACGAGATTGCGGTGAAGGTACAGAAGAGAGAAGGGCTGTGGGTATGATTGATGTGTCAAAACAAAAGTGAATCAGAGGATGCGAACTGGAGAGAGGCAGTGAGAGTTAGAGTTGTGCTGACAGGTAGAGACAGCCTGGTAGAGAAGAGTGCTGTCTGCGTGCATTTGTCAATTTAAAACGAGGAACCAAAAAGGACAGTTAGCCCTCAATCAGTGGATCTTCCCGACATGTGTGCATGAACAGGAGTGGGATATACTACGCTGTAGGGTGTGTGTCATCATGGAATTTTTCTCTGCCCAGTTATGATGATGACCTGGATGATGAGCCAGCATGGCAGCTATCTTATGGTTCCTACGGCAACAGCCAATGAGTGAGCAGAGCCCCACTGACCCCACCTGTCCGTCCACTCTTATGTGAATGTGTGTGTGTGTGTGTACTGTATATACAGTACAGTATGTGTGTGTGGGCTTAGACCTTTTGTTGAAGACAAAAAGTGTCCAGACAATGGCAAGACCATTTAATGAGACTGCATGAGCAAGACAAAAATATACGTTAGGTTTTATTTAAGAACTGCAATGCAAAATATTTTCTGGTGTTTGCTGAGCTGAAGAATTCGCTACAGTAATGCATGGGCCATGAAAACATGCTGAGCAACAAATTGTGAGATTTAAAAATAAAACAGATATGCAAAACCCACAAACAAAACAATCCTTCATGCAGCTCAACTTGTCTAACTTATGTTACATATTCAAAATAGATGCTGTGTTCTCTTGGGTATATCCAAACTGAGATATTCCTGCATTTTAGTTGGAAAAGAAGATACAAATGGTTAATCGACATCATATCTAACAGATGCTCTAAATATATCATCATCCTTAAACCCTTCCATTGAAGTGTATGTATTTTGTTTATTGAACGAATATGAATATGTGCTCTAAAAACATGCTGAATTTTATATCCTATATTAATATTGATCATTTTCCTTGAATTTAATTAGCAAATAATACCACTTGTAATGGGGCGTGTTGCTTCTTTATGCTACGTGTTCTTGTAAAATGTGTTTTACTGAGAGTTAAGTAATTGGAGCATCACAGCCAACAGTATGCCACTATATTCATAAATAACAACACAGCTCCAGAAGGAGTTGCTCATCTTCAGACTGGGGTATCGTAGTGTATCATAGCAGAAACAAACAGATCTAGTGTGATTAAGCTGCTTCTTGCTTTCTAGGAAGTGTATATGTCTATATCTAATAATGCAACTTGAGATGTTGCTTCCACCTGGTGTCTGTCCATCTGTTTCTCTATTTATCTTTACTAAAAATGTTCTAAAAGCTTTTAGTGAATTTTCTAAATTCAAGCTAAAATTAATTTCATTGCTAAACCTAATTTTTAGGTTATATCAGTAGTCATAGAGGCGTGAGTGTGTGTTTGTGTGTGTGTTGTCTTTAACTCTACAGATTAAACATCAGCAATAATATACAACTAGTTATTTTAATGGTCACTCACTGCGAAGCCAGACATGTGAGTGTGTGAGTGTGTGTGTTACTGAGTGGCGATGATTTAATGCTACAAACGAGGACCATCATGAGCGTGAAATGAGTCAATAATTGGATGCACCACAGTGTCACACAACTAATATCTTTATGATACTGAACAGTCTACCAGGCATTTGAGTATGATGTCGCTGATGCCTCTTTGCATGTGTGTTTATAATGTATGTGTGTGTGAGTGTTTCTTTGAGATAAGGCTTGTTCAGTCTTGGGGAGGTTGGTGTTGGTGTCGCTTAGTGTCAAGAACAAATAGTTTCTCTTGTATTTTTTAAATCATTTAGTTGAGTTAGATATGTAAAGATTTTGCCAGTATAACAATGACAAAAGCAGCAAAGAAATGTAGTCTTTCGAAGGCTCTTTTATGAACACGTGAAATACGGATCATTTGTTTGCACCATGCCTCCAACCCCAAAGCACAAATCAGTCAGATATTACCACTTGAACACTTAGTCATCTTGCTTCCTTTTGGATATTGCCAGCTTGAAGATTACTTTCTGAACATGGTCATTTTTCAGGCTTGAAGGTGAGCTGGAAAAAATCTCTCTCTGTACAGCGGAGTCACTGCGACTGCTCTGGAGCTCGTCTATCATCACGGCTTGAATTATAGATACCCTGCTGTGTGATAATAAATATGTAATAACTAAACATAATATTGTACCTGTAACACACATTAAATTATTCCATATTGTAGTATTTATTTACCAAGTTAAACAGATCTCAGAGATCGCTAATTCACTCTCCCTCCTAATATAATATATAATATATATATATATATATATATATATATATATATATATATAAAATAATACATTTCCATATCACGCAATCTAGTGCTTATTTTTCTAAATATATTGCAATATATGAATGGACCATATGGATATATATTGCAATAAAGACAAATACCATTATATTTAAACTTTATTGAAACTTTATGCTTGTTTAAGAATTATACACACACTTTTATTTTGTCAGTGTGCTCTTATTAATGCCTATGAAGTCCAATTTGTTTGAAATACATTTGGCATATTGTAAAAAAAAAAGATTATATATATTAAATAAAATTAAATATATTATAAAATATATTATTTAATATAAAATTACATACATTAAGGTATACATTTGAATATTTAAAAATATGTATTTTCAATGAATTTTTGTAAATTAATACAATATATTATTCTGTATATTGTGAATATTTTTTTCTGTTAATTATTAGTTAGTATCAGTTAGTGTAGCGACGAGGAATATTAACATTATTAAATCTTTTCAATTTAACTAACCGTAGATAAGAACACTAATCATTTAATATACTGACAGTTAATATATAGGGAAATATATTTTCTTTGAATAAGAGGATCCAAATGCGACTTTTCAGTGTTTATGTAAATGAGCTACCGCTGAGCCACACCCCTACAGAGAACAGCAGAGCTGAGCAACAAGCTGGGGGAAGGGCTATTTTTATATGAGCTCACAGTAGGGGAAAATCTAATTGGCTTGTTTAAACCACATGCCAATACAAAAAATTTTTATATGTTTTCGCTTTCTTCTTTAAAAATTTTTTTTTTTTGTACACACATATTAGAGACTGAGTGCCTACAGTATATGTAACGAAATAGTAAATTTTGCATCATGTTGTAGGTCATTTGTTGTAGGCAAAGGAAAACGTCTAATCTTTATATAGGTGTGAACAAAAAGATAAATGATAGCTCACTTGGCTAATGATAACTTATAATAATAATAATAATAATAAACATAATAATAAATAATAGTAAACACGTTATAAACCAGAAACTTTCTGAGTTAGCACATTCATGGTTTCTTGTGTAGCATGACCCAGATTAGGAGACATTTCTACTGGCATTTCTTTGGCTTCGTCGGATGACCATCACTTTTGCAGAAATGACACGAACGACCACGATTCCACACAATAGGAGTGTACTGTTCACACAGCTCCTTTAACACATTCTTCATAAGATTTTTAGCCCGTAGGAAACATACAAATCTTTAAATGTAGAATCTTAGTTGTTATTATTATTATTATTATTATTACAGAATGACTGCATACTGTCCATCATTCCATGTGTGAAACAGGCCTAGTAGCAGTGTTTGATAGCTGTCACTCACCCTGACAGTTTTTAGGCTGGAGGGGCTATCTGACATTGCTCATACACAAAAAAACCAAAACACATCACCTAGCAACAGATAAGGTAGTAAAGCCTATCTATAGTTCGATTTTGGTCAGGGCTCCATCACAAGCTCTGGATTTGTGGACGTTTTTGCATTGCACACACACAGGAAGGAAATGTATTTTTATACTGCATTATACTGTAGGTCGTACTCTATAATATTTTATTATTATAAAAATAAACTGTACCTGAAGATAAAAGTCCTTCATTGTCATTGTAGTAATACAGTGTTATTTGTTTGGTAACTCTCAGAGACCAGGAGCAATAAAGAGGATACTTAAGGTTTAGTTTGAGCATGATGTTCTACTTATGGTTAATAGTGCTATAGTACATACAGTACATAATCCTACAAGATCTTACCTATACATTCATAAATCCGGTTACGTTTAATTCTGGAATGCTTCATGAAAGCAAATTACATAAATGTTGCTTTAAGTGCTTGTTGCTGAGCGAGAGAGAGAGAGAAAGAGAGAGAGTTTTTTCTGGTGTTTATATTCTGATCTCTGTTGTTTCTGTTACTAAACATTTAGCCTGAGATTCTCTCTCTCTCTCCTCTCCTCTCTTTGTGAGACAGTGTGTGTGTGTGTGTACAAGATTTTGCTATGTCGCAGTTGACAAATTTCTCAGGCACTGTCCATACATATTAGGAAACGCTCCACAGATTTGGAAGCACACGGACAGACACACACACAATGCATCACGAATTGCATTAAAAAAAAAGATTTTATTTATTTATTTATTTAGGGAAAGGGTTTTAGTTGAATAAGTGCACACCATTGACCTAGTACTTTGTTAATGCACATTTTACTCATAACACAGTCTTTCAGGCAAGAGTCTACCAACTTCATCCTTTTAATTTTGACAATTTTTACCTTCATTGTAAAAAAAATGCATTGGATCTATCTATTTGTGAGCGGATCTCCTGTCCTCTCCTAAGTTGTCCCAGTTGGGCCCTTGAGCAAGGCCCGTAACCCTCAACTGCTCATATGTACAGTATAATAAAATACAAAAGTCGCTCTGGATAAGGGCGTCTGCCAAATGTCTAGATGTAGATGTTGATCCCGGCTCCGGCTGGCTCATTTTAAAACACTGACCTATTTCTTCCGAAGCCGTTTCTTTGTTGACCCGGATTTGTGCTTTGTGTCATTATGGTGCAGGAAGGTAAATTTTTTCTTCATCTTTCACCTGCCTAACAGAGACCTGCAGGTTTTGTGTGACATTAGATTCTTATTTGGACCTTTCCATAATGCTTTCTATCTTGACTAGAGCCCCAGTGCCAGCTAAGCAGAAACAGTTCTAGAGCATGATGCTACCACCACCATGCTACAAGTACAAGTTCCTTGTTTTAATCAAACCGAAACATCACATGGTTTGAGTTAGTTACGTTTATTGTAAGGGTTTTCCTTTCTCTTTCTTTCTCTCTCTCTCTCTGTTTGAAATTTTACATCATAATTGTTTCACTTTTTTGGTATGTGTGCAATATCACATTTAACATGGATCTGACATGATTTGTCAAAATTTTGATTGGCAGTTTGCAGGGTCAGACCATTTTTGGACAGCTTACCTCCTGCTGATTGTGTAGCTTAAAATTGAAGTGTAAAGTCCTTGAGATATCTTTGTTTCATTATATGTAGAGCTTCTAGGCCTTATAGTATTTACTACTTCTACATTTTCTAGAAAAAAATACCGTCCCCTACATACAAGCATTCGAGTTATAAACTTTTAAGTTTGTGCCTGTCCGATTCTAAAGAACAAGGACAAGATATTGGAACGTGATAGTTTCATACTATGTATAGCCAATTGTATTAGTATTTCCTAGTACCTAGACAATGTTTGTTGGACTTATTATATCAGAATGGATCCTGTTTGTATGCTGGGAACTTACTGTAATTGCAAAAGTACAAAGAAGATATGTAGTTATAAAGATATGTACATATTTATGAACAGTATCTCCACAGCACACGAGAGAAAAAAATTATTAAAAAAGAGAGACATAACAGAGAAAAGAAAAGGTTTTTGCCAAGATGGGTGAGCGTTTATCCAGGTCAAGCTAGGAAGATTCACTGCTCGACAAATTCTCTTTGCAAAGTAAATGACAAAATTTGTCTGTTAAAACTGTTATCTAGTCTCTGAGTGTGGTTGAGAAATCTCACCTTCTTAATCATGATTGGTTAGAATAATTTGTTCTTGTCTAATTTCTATTAGAATCCTACAGAACAAAGGTTTTTTAGCCCAGTTTAGCACAACATTTAATAATTAATAAATCTTAGTAGAGGCACTGTTAGCACTGTGGCCCCACACCTCCAGGGTTGCGGATTTAAAGCTGTGTAACACAAACCGTGTCCTCATGCTTGCTGGGTTTCCTCTAGGCGCTCCAGTTTCCTCCCACAGTCTGAAGACATGCAGATTATGATAATTGTGTGGATGTAGACTGCTTTAAACCCTTTGTCCCCTCGTGTAATCCCAGACAGACCAAAACCACCCTTCCAAGACTCCTTGTTCTATTCTACCCTGAAGATAATTCTTAATGACATTGACCGTATCTTTGGGGTTGTTGTTCTGCTGTAGAACACATTTGGGGCCATTCAGATGCCTCCCTGATTTTATTGCATGAGGGATAAATAGCTGTGTTTATTTCACAGAAATGAGGACTGACTACATCTCGAACTAAATTGGTCAGATTTAGATTCTCATTAAAGCACAGTTTTACAGCCTTTTAGCAAACAACCTGCCTACTGCTATACAGTATATTTCAGATTATTCAGATTATTTCAGATTACTTAAAATATTTTTTCTCCACCCCAGTTCCTACATTATTATGCATAGTTGGGTTGCTGGATGTACCAACTGGTTTCTGCCAGCATTTTGTTGATGTCAGTTCTGGGAGAAAAAAGGGAAGTAAGCATGATTTGTCTTTCATCTACTGCATAAAGTTTCCTTGGGTGACCACTGCGTCTATCGTCCTAAACATTGCCATTTCTTTGAGGTTGAACAGCACATCCTGAACCCCAAGCTGGTTTGAAATCATTGCCTGGGAGGGCTCTTGCTTATGCAGTATACTGTCACTACCTTGTATGTTGCTGCCCCCAAATTTTGTCCTCCAGAACCTCACCATAGTACCATAATTTGTCTTTTCCTCACTAAGGTATAATAAATATAATTGGCAAATCAGTATAGTTGGTAAATCATAGACATATGACAAAATCCCTGACTTTGTGCAAGTGTGATTATGATTATTTTAATAGTTGAAAAAGAATTATTGGGAACATGTTAGCCTGTGTTATGACTGGGTACAAGAAATCATTCTCATCTATTATTGCTTAGGAAGTATGTTTTTTTTTTCGTTCTATGTATTTTTTTTTCCATGTCACTTTAGGAGGAAGTGTAATTATTAGGAATACACATTACCTTTAGAACAAAAAATAAATCAAAATAGGGTACAATTATAATTCAATTACCAAGAATACAAAATTCATAGCTTGTATTTCCTGGCTTTGGATCATGATGTTGAGACAGGTGCCAAGATGTTTGTAAATACCCAAAAGGATATGGTAAGGTCTGTCCCACCTTCCAGTTTGCCATCTTAAAATGTTTTACTGACGCCGTTAAAAAAATCCGATGTTTGAAGTAAAACATAAAAAGATGAGCAAAAAAATTGTGTAAAGGGTTTGATTCAACATAGAAGTAAGCAGATGTACAGTGGGGCAAAACCGTATTTAGTCAGCCACCTTTTGTGCAAGTTTTTCCACTTAAAAAGATAAAAGAGGCCTGTAATTTTCATCATAGGTATACCTCAACTATGATAAAAAATCCAGAAAATCACATTGTAGTATTTTAAATGCATTTAAATTGGTAAATTCCTCTGTAAAATAAGTATTTGGTCACCTACAAGCAAGCAAGATTTCTGGCTCTCACAGACATGTAACTTCTTCTTTAAGAGGCTCTTCTGTCCTCCACTCGTTACCTGTATTAATTACATCAATTATCATTACAAAAAACACTTGTCCACAACCTCAAACAGTCACCCTCCAAACTCCACTATGGCCAAGGCCAAAGAGCTGTCAAAGCTCTTTGTAGACCTGCACCAGGCTGGGAAGACTGAATCTGCAATAGGTAAGCAGCTTGGTGTACAGAAACTCTGAGAGCAATTATTAGAAAATAGAAGACCTACAAGACCACTGATAATCTCCCTCGATCTGGGGCTTCACTCATAATCTCACCCTGTGGGGTCAAAATGATCACAAGAACTGTGAGAAAAAATCCCAGAACCACATGAGGGGACCTAGTGAATGATCTGCAGAGAGCTGGGACTAAAGTAACAAAGGCTACCATCAGTAACACACTGCGTCACCGGGGACTCAAATCCTGCAGTGCCAGACGTGTCCCCCTGCTTAAGCCAGTACATGTCCAGGCCCGTCTGAAGTTTGCTAGAGAGCATTTGGATGATCCAGAAGAGGATTGGAAGAATGTCATATGGTCAGATGAAACCAAAATAGAACTTCGTGTTTGATGGAGAAAGAATGCTGAGTTGCATCCAAAGAACACCATACCTACTGTGAAGCATGGGGGTGGAAAAATCATGCTTTGGGGCTGTTTTTCTGCAAAGAGACCAGGACGACTGATTCGTGTAAAGGACAGAATGAATGGGGCCATGTATCGTGAGATTTTGAGTGAAAACCTCCTTCCATTAGCAAGGGCATTGAACATGAAATGTGGCCGGGTCTTTCAGCATGACAATGATCCCAAACACACGCCCAGGCAACGTGTGGCTTCGTAAGAAGCATTTCAAGGTCCTGGACTGTCCTAGCCAGTATCCAGATCTCAACCCTATAGAAAATCTTTGGAGGGAGTTGAAAGTCTGTGTTGCCCAGCGACAGCCCCAAAACATCACTGCTGTAGAAGAGATCTGCATGGAGGAACGGGCCAAAATACCAGCAACAGGGTGTGAAAACCTTGTGAAGACTTACAGAAAACCTCTAAACCTCAAAGTATCGAGATGAAATTTTGTTATTGGCCAAATACTTATTTTCCACCATTTGCAAATAAATTCTTTAAAAATTTTACAATGTGATTTTCTGTGATTTTTTTTTATTTTATTTTGTCTTTGATAGTTAAGGTATACCTAGGAGGAAAATTACAGGCCTCTCTCATCTTTTAAAGTGGGAGAACTTGCAACTTTGGTGGCAAACTAAATACTTTTTGCCCCACTGTAAATACTTTGAATTGACTCTGACCTTTGCAGTTTATGGCACATTTATTGTTATAGCACTATCTCGTGGTCAAAGGACACTTATTGTTTTCTTATTTTGTTATTGTATTAGCGGTAAACCCTTTTAAATGTCAGAGTCAATTTGATAACCGTTGTCAGGTTCAGTCCAAATTTTGCAAAATAGAGATTAATTGTTTTACAACTCGAAAATTAACTTCTTTTAATGAGAAAGCATATATACAGTATATATATATATATATATATATATATATATATATATATATATATATATATATATATATACATATATATATATATATATATATATATATATATATATATATATATATATATAAAGAAAAAACAAAAAAGTGTCTTTTTCTTCGAGCACCAGGCTTTGTTTCTGGAGCTTCAAACTTGACACATCGCCGGGAAAAGCTGGTGTTCTTGCTGAAAGCCTGCTGAAGGGGCACAGCACGAAAAAAAACGCTAGCGGCTGCCAGTGCTTTAACAACTTCTGCACCATCCTTACTCTGCTGCACATCAGCTAGCACGTGTAGCATGCATAATTTCAGGATCGTAGGAGTTTAATAATTTAGACAGTCAAAGTGAACATTTTCGAGAGCTAAAGGCAAAAATAACTGTAAAGGTGTTGACAGCAAAGCCAAGGGAAGAGTGTGCAACGGCTGACAGACAGATATGTAAAACTTATGGGGGATCAAATAACTTTCATCTTCTCGACTTCCGCTTTGCTCGGTGCACTGACACGCACATGCTCAGCTCGCTACTTAGAGAAAGATCACATGAATATTTGTAGGAAGATGGGGCTCAGGTATGACACATTAGTTTTAAGCTAAAACCATAACACCTCCTTTTCTGTCATCTCTCACCTCTTCTCATTTAATTCTTCACCACATCCCCTGCAGGAAGATGTTTGTCCCTGACTAATAGTGTAAGATATACTTCAGTCATTCGCTCACTCCCTCACATCCTGTATAAAGGGGCTTGGAGCATATCCCAGGAGACTTACTGTACAGTAGGTCACGAGGCAGGGTACACCCTGGATGGGGTGCCAATCCATTGCAAGGCACATACTACAGGCAATTTGGGAACACCAGTTAGACTAATCTGCATATCTTTGTACTGTGGGGAAAAAACGGCGTACCCGGGAGTACATGAACACAGACCTGAGGCAGGAATCGAACCCGGAACCTGGAGGTGCAAGTGCAACAGTGCTAACCACTAAGACACCATCTTATATGCTTTTGCTTTAAAATAAAATAATTATCCTAAGAAAATCACCAGTGCTCCAGTGCTTGGACCCTTAATAATCATTAACGATTTTTATCAGTTGGTGTTTATAGCAGTCTCACGCACATGCCCATAATGCGACTGCCCTCTCGGTAACCCAATCCGAGATTATATCAGCAGGGCAAACATAGTAAAATAAAGGAAACAAAAACAATTCTCTTCCTCTGACGCTGGCTTTGACTCCAATAACCATGATCTCTTTTGAGTTAACCTGAAGCAGTGTTTGAGCAGAGATCCGTCATGTGTAAGAGTATGTGTGCGTGTGTGTATGTGTGTGTGCAAGAGTACGTGCATATTTTTTGTGCTTGTTTGACAGGGTATACACAGGTGGACCAGGTGTGCCCAGCAATAAAAGCTAATCATTAAATAGCAGAATGAATAGGAATTACAGTTTTGAAACAAGGATTGCTATGGTCACCGTGATCATACACATGGAATGAAGTGGATTATTAATGTGCCTCTGAGGCTCTTGAAATATGCAGGAACTGGCTCCAAAAATGCATCACATAATTAATAATTTTACATGTGGCACTAAGAAAGCATATAATCGAGCACCAAAACCCAGAGCACACCCATCCAACATCCTTTCGATAATAACAACAACAGGAAAAAAAAATAGGCCATTCCTCGCAGTTACAGAATACATCAGAAATCCAACAAAAAAACTGTACTTGTAAGAACTTGAAATTGGTCAATCGTGAGATTGGTCGAAAATTGCCACAGATCTCATTTACTGAATGGCTCTGTTAGAAACAGCAACAACTCTGACAGCAATCATGTTTGAGTTGGCTGGCCATCAGAGTCGTAAAATAGTCCTGGCAATCGGACAAAGCATCTGTTAATGGTACTGAGCACTCAGTCAGCCAGCGCATATGGGCCACATCTATAAAATGATGCGCCAAATTGTGGTAGAAACATTAGCAACCATGCCATATACTATATATAACTACAGCTTTTCCTCAATATTATAGTTAATGGTTTGGTTTAGTGTAAGTTTTTATTTTTCATTTTTATTCAATTGGTAGTCATATTTTGGGGCTGACAGTTTGAGTATTAAGAGTTGAGCATTATGCAACTAGGTCTATTAGGGCACTTGTTCAACCCTGTTAAAAATTACATTTTGCATAAATTTGCTGCTTGACTCTCATCATTAATTTTTTTTTTCTAATGCATATGTTTGATAATTTGGTCCCACTGAGTTCTGAGTCAGGTCTACGCCTGTACGTTTAGGCCAAAATAGATTTTTCAGTATGAACAAAACCCCTAATTAAATTATTAGGAAGGTGTGAATCTTTCTGGCACACTATAAATTGATAACACTGAAACTGGGCCATTGTGCTAAAAGACACCTGGCTGCTTGAGTTATGTGGATCTGGAGTGGATTCAGTGCTACTTTTGGTCATAATCCGGTGCAATCTGTTGGCTGGGAACACTTAATGCAGCCGGAACTTTCCTCAATTAAAGTTCGTTATAATCAAGCCTTTTACAATAAGTCACTCCAGAGAGGTTTTATGCTAATGTGTAATACAAACTGACAAATAAAGAAACAAAACAGTTAGATTAATAGGACTGAGTTTACCACAACGTGTTTAAATTCACATGGACCTCCAAGCGGGTTTGTATATAGGCCTCTTGGCTGCTATTTCAATCAATATTCATTCTGTGTTTAAGGCTTTACATCACTTTGCCAACTTTGTGTATGTGTGTGTGTGTGTGTGAGAGAGAGAGAGATAGAAACATAGATAACATCTGGCAGTTAACTCATGTTGTTGTATTTCACTTGGCTTTTAGAATCAGTAGTGCAAAGTATAAAGTTTTGAAGAAAAAAATAACCTTACTGTACAGGATATGTTCATTCCAATAATAAATTCCATATAAACTCATCTATTAAGCACAGTGGATTTAGTGTCATGGCTTGGGCTTGGATGGTTGCTTCTCGAACAGACTCACAAATCATCATGATAATGATGATGTACTGTACAGTAATTCATAAAGGTAACAGCAGAATGAAGTCAAAGGATACAAAGGACGGCAACAGGGGGAAAAGGTTTAAAAGGTTTTAGACTGGCCAAATAAATCACCAGACCTTAACCCAAATTTCAGCTCCTGAAGAGGTGACGAGAGAACAAAGCCTTAAACAAGCAACATCTAGTGTAAAGAAAATGCAAGACTGAAGAACAGAGAAGCATCACAAAACAAGAGCATAGCAGTTTGGTGATGGCAGTTTATCACTGGTGATATGGTTATTGCAAGCAAGGGATATGCAACCCAATATAAAGGGTTATTCACTTTATGACTATCTTTTCCAATGCACACAAAAGTCAGGTTCTCTGCCAAAGGTTGCATTTTTCAAGTTTAACACACACAGACACACACACCATACTGTACATAACATTATGACCATCTACTATAGATCTACTATCTATCTATGAACCTACTATTGCGTCGGTCCCCCTGTTGGTACCCAAACAGGCCTGACCCATCAAGACATGAACTCCACTAGACCTTTAAAGGTACAGTATGTGTGGACCAGTCAGTGTGTCCATGCTGACTTCTGTCCACTGCCGAAAGCACCTAAAACATGCACATGAGCATCATCACTGGACCATTAAGCAACGGAAGAAGGTGGCTTGGCCTGATGAATCTCATTTTCTTTAACATCGTGTGGATGGTTACCTGGGAAAGAGATGCACTATGGAAAGAAGGCATGTAAGTGGAGGCAGTGTCATGGCTGGACAGTGTTCTGCTGGGAAAATCTTGGGCCTTGCCATTTATGTGGATGTTACTTTTACACATACCACCTACCTACTACCATGTCCACTTCTACATGGGAACCGTACATTACTCCCTAATGAAACGACCTCTTTCATCAGAATAATGAGCTCCACCACACTTTAAAAAATTTGTTCAGGAATGGTTTAAGGCACCTGACAAAACCTTGAAATTTTCAAGATCTCAATCCGAGCAAAATTCTGTGGAAATTGTTGTACAAGTCCTCTAAACGGAGGCTCCACCTTGCATCTTTCCTTCCACTTATTACACAACCTTCATGTTTTTTCACAGTGCCAAACTGGAGTCAAGCTTAACAGGGTCTTGAATTCCATTGGGTGTGGTTTCACTAGATAGTAGGTAAAAACAGTAGAAATCTCCATCATCCTACTGTTTAAGCCCTGGGCTCAGACCTCCCGACCAGCCACATGCAACATTTTTGCTCACCGACTCATCTGACCCAGTCCTTAAAGCCAATCCTTATCTGTAAATTGCAGATCTTGTCTTACTTACATTGTGCCCCATGA
The DNA here is from genome assembly GCF_024256425.1 of Clarias gariepinus. Classification (NCBI taxonomy): domain Eukaryota; kingdom Metazoa; phylum Chordata; class Actinopteri; order Siluriformes; family Clariidae; genus Clarias; species Clarias gariepinus. The sequence continues at coordinate 10,438,310 of NC_071124.1, read as the reverse complement.
CAGAGGATGTTCATCCTGGAGACCTGCTGATATGAGTACAGCCTGGATCTAGAATTACACCTTGTCCCCCGAATTTTCAAGGGCCAGTGAGAGCTCACTGAATCTCAGGGTGAACCCACTGAACCTCAGGGTGAACCCACTGAACCTCAGGGTGAACCCACTGAATCTCAGGGTGAACCAATGCTTTGCCTGTCGAAAAAGAAAAGAGAACCGTTCCCAGGTTCCCTGCCAGCATGTCTGGGTTCATTTGCCTTACCGCACTGGACGCCTCACGGTGTCTATCTCTGTCACTCCGGGATCTGAACCCCACTCTTTTTCAGCTTGTGTCCGTTCCTCAGGATCAATGGACCCATGTTCAACTGCAACTGCTACAAGGAACCCTTTTTCACTTTAAAGTGTGCTCCTCCTTGTTCTACTTTCCATCGTCTTTTTTATGAAAACGATTCTCGGTTGTCCACACTGAGTAGCCAGACATAGATATAGTCTTCTTCATAACTTTAAAGTCGGCACTTCCACCTGGAGAAAAGCAAGGCACCTTAGGCTCCTCAGCAACAACAACAAACTCCTGGATAAGGGCTTAAAAAGGCCCTTAGGCACCCTCCTCTGCCACGTGGGGCTTCCTCCCGCACCCCATATTCTGTTTGAATTTTCCTCTCCACTCTAGACATCTCTTCTCGTATTTTTTTATAAGATGATTTTTTGAATGGGCCAAGGTTTCTGCTTTATTTTCCCTCCCTCACTCACTCACATGCACACATACACACACACACACACACAGATGCATACACAAACAAGATCTTGATTACTGTTTCTAGAACTTTGTCATTGCGTTGCTCAACCTGTTTACTGTATGTGATCTCTCTCTCTCTATCTCTCACTCTCTCTCTTACACACACACACACACACACACACACACACACCATGGCAGGAGTTGAAAGAATAACCATGACAAGCTTTCACTCTTCCTCACATTTCTCTGTGTCACTCTGTCTTTGTCTTGGTTCGGGTCTGTTGTTCTCTGTCTGAATCACAGTCTGCAGCACTCTGCCTCTGTGTCTCTCTCTCTCCGTCTCCGTCTATTATCACAGAGCAGTGTGCGTCAGTGTATTGTATTTCACTCTCATACTAACAGAAAGATTTGCGAAAGTGTAGTATTTGGATGGCATACTGTCAGCTGTGGTACTATACAGGGCAGGATTATAGTATTAGGCCAGTTTGCAGTTTGCTTTATTACAGCTGTGTGTTCCAGCCTGTAATTACAGTCTACTGCACAGAAAAACACGTTCTATTAATGGTGTTTTTATACCATTTTATTATAACAGTTGAATCTAAATTCCTTTTCATACCCACAGTTGTAAATGTACAGTACAGCATAACGAAAATGCACAAAATACAATTTTAATCCCACTTTAGTATTCAATAAGGGAATGCAATATTGTTTAAAAATAACAGATTTTATGTTATTTTTTAATAATTATTATTATTATTATTGCTGCCGAAACTATTCTTTTTTTCCCCCTGATTCCTTTTCTGTACACTTTGGTACGCTAGTGGACACATTCACGTGACAAGTAAGTACTCACGTGGCATGCAAGTATGAAAGCAGACACCTGTGCAAGTGTCCTCTAACGACACCATTCGCCCTTGCAGAACTGTAAACCGAGCATTGTCGCATTGTATGCTTATGAGTTCTGATGTAAACTAGGGAAGTGCAGCATTTTTTATCACAATAAACCATTAGCTTCTAGCTTCATATACATGGATATATAAGGTGTGCAATATCATATATATAAATATAATTAAAGTGATTATGTTTAATTTATGCAGCAATCCTTTAAACTCTAACTGATGCATTGACTAGAATCTTATTTTTTATACAACAATATTAGGAGATGTATCCGGTGGTGGTGGAAAAGATGTTCAAATTATTGACCTGCATCAAGCAAAGAAAACAACTAAGGAGATTGCTGAAAGGACTGAATAAATGACTGTTGTTGATATACTTGTTGATGAGGAGTTGCATCTAGAAAATGGACAGTAGAAATCACAGCTATGTTTAATATTGAAAGTAAAAGAATCTCCTTACACACAATGACATTGGAAAACTCAAAACTCAATGAACTGCAGTATGGAACAGCTGAATATCCCCGTATGAAAACCACTTGTCGGTGAGGCTTATCAGTTTATAAATGTGTACATTGTGCTAGAGAGCACAAACATTTTTAGCAATTAAAAAAAAAGGTCATGTGAACTAAAAAGTGCGGATTGACACTATTCCAGAGCAGTGTGTGTCAGGGTAAGAAGCAAAGCACATGATACCAAGCACCAGTCATGCATAGTGCCCACTGTACAAGCCTCTGGAGGCAGGGTTATTATCTGGGGTTGCTTCCATCGGTCAGGGCTGGACTCAACATTATGGGGTAATAAAATAAAGTCAGCTGATTGACCAGGGTTGTTCTTACCTAAAGGCATAGGAATATTCCAGGACAACAATGTCACTAGTCAATGGGCTCAAATTGTGAAATAATGGTTCTGTCAGCATGAGGAATTATTTTCACACATACTGTAAGCAGTGATTGATTTTTGATCACAAGGTTTGGATCTTTTTGATCCGAGCTCTTTTGAGGGTTTATGGAATGTGCTGGAGAAGACTTTATAAAGTGGTCCATAGTTACTTTTATTGAGTAATCCATAGTTACTCAGTTTCTCAATAATACGAGATCTCAGCTAAAAAGTCATGCAACTCTGAATAGAAATAAAAGCTGTGATGGTGCATAAGGATGATGAAGCAAGGCCTTGGCAAATGAAAGCTAATAAAATAAAATAAAAAACTATGTAATGGCAGTATGAATGAAAATGCAACTTTTTTCTTTGGCCAGGCAGTGTGTATTTAATTCATTATGACTTGCACTGTGTGCAGGGTTTGGACTTCTGAAAATTTACCAAAGGTTCAAGATTCAATCTATATAATTCCAAAGTCTTTGATATAATGAAGCTAAAATGAAGCTGATAACTTGTATACTATAATGTACACTTTTAGAATTTAGTACAGAGCTGGTTGTACCACATTGTATCAGTGGTTATTAAAACCATGTGGCATGACGCTCACTATGTTGTATTTTGCTCACTGATCATGTTTTTGATGCATACAGCTTTTGGATTGCATACAGACATAAATATTCACTGGAGCTGGATAGAGGAATGGCACATTATTCTTACTATGGGGATGGGGGAGACTGGCTCTATTGTTTTCTGAAACACACACACACACACACACACACACACACACACACACGCACACAACAGCGCTAAACAGAAACCATTTTTACGGGCATGTATAAAATACACATGCATGTGTATATTTTAACTGTACAGTATGTGTGTGCATGTGTGTCCATGTTCTTTTCATTGTGAGTAGGTCATGTGACTGGTTGCTATGGTAACTGCTATTCTGAGTCTTGGTTTCTGGGGTTTAGTCTTTATCCAGACATGTCTTACTGATACAACATCCCCTAGTTAACACTGCGTTACATTCTGTTTTCAGGCTGCACGGTATAAATGTATAATGTCAAGGCACAGCAGTTACACTTTACATTCAGTTAAAAAGGGACTGTCTGCTGTATTATAATACAAGTAAATGTGCTCCATGAATAATAAATTCTTTTACTCGAGCTAGCTCAGCTATTATCTTGGCGGTCAGTCCCCTGACACACAATCTTTGCTGCAAGAATGCAAAAAATATAGTGAAATCTGTCCGCTGGTTCTGTTGGCTGTGTCTACACACGCTGGTATAATGTTCACGGCTGCAAGCGCAATACAAGCATGATGATTAGAAAAACCTCAAGGCATGACCTGGTCATTTCAGCTTACTAGGCTTGCATAGACATTTATTATATGTACAGTAAAGCTATCACAAACATTTGTTCAAAGGGTAAAAAAGAAAACACAGGCGCTTATGTACTAAAGGTTTATGATACCATTGATATCATTATTAAATGTACATATGCCTAGGATCATGCATAAATTACATTCAAATTTATTGTATAAATGCGTTCAAAGAAAAAAAAAATTAGGTTTATAAATGAAACTTGTTGACATTAAATAAAGCAGGGACCGGGAATAGTGTTAAGCAAATCAAAACTATTATTATTATTATTATTAAAGTATATAATTCGTGATCTGCGCCTAAATTTACTAAGCGTCTCAAAGTAGGAAATCGCTCCTAAGTGGCCAAAAAAACCTTTTAGGAGTAGGAGTAAAAGCTATTTATCAAGAATCTTAAAATAGGAAATCATCACAGAGCTCATAAAATATCCGTTTGGACAAAAATGGAAGGCTTTTTTTTCTTTTTCTTTTAATCACTCGGTGTGGAATGTAACTGCTCCAAATAACGAACATGTCGTATGCTGTCACCCCAGGTGACTGATACTGTAAGTGTTTTTAGTAACAGATAAGATGCAGCTTTGAAAAAGTGACACAGCTGACAGTCTCTGAAATAATTAATTAAGCTTTGCTCTTACAGCACTGCAGATCATGCGCACATTCATACGCAGTGTGAAACCAACCAAAGACAAGCTGCATTCATGGATTCACTCAGTTGTGGCCATCATTCCTGGCACACACATTAAAATAATTGTGCAGCAAACTGACAGGTGGCATTGCTGCTTTCACACAATGCCTCCACTAACTTTTTAGAGGTAAGAGTAAGGCAGAATTATCTTTAATATTTTTTTTTATATTTTACTGCCTCCTCGGCAAGCGAAATGTTCTTATTCTCTCTCCAGTTTCGCTTTCAGACACACAGCTCTATTATAGGGGCTTTAAACTGTTAAACTGTGATTGGAGCAGTCTGTTTAGGATAACGTCATGCAGCGAGTCACACATCTTCATCTGTGTGCATACAGCTTTCACACAACTGCTGCTGATTTCAACATTTCACTTTTCCACCGTTTAAAATCATAAAAACCACATTGTCAGGGGAAACAGTTTCAGTCATAGGTCTTCATGGTAGTAGTTTAAAATAGAGTAAAAAAACATGCTGTATATAAATATTTCATACATTTCTGCACAAAAGTCTTGAGCCACTGCTTATTTCTAAATATTTTGCTTCAGACTTTCTTGTACTCCAGGTTTCCTGGAAAAAAAAATTCTCTCTTATTTTTTTGCAAGTTTTAGACTTCTGTTAGTCTCTGTATGTAAGTTTTTTGTTTGTTAAGCCACACAGTGACTTATGAATCACTTAAACACACACAAAAAAGTCGAACAGCTAAAGCATGCACCAGTGAGAAACAGGTGTAGATGATGACAGATGATCAGGTCGGTGATTAATATACTGATGATGCTGAATGCTGAGTGGTTGGAACAGACGAGAGGGGAAATGAGGCTGCTGCTGAGGTTGTTACATAAACAACCATTTTTTTATTGCACTGTATCTTAAGTACTTTGCAGCCTGCTGCAGTAAAAAATTTAATATAATTAAAATTTTATAATTTATTTTAATGGAGTCTTATATATTTATTGAATCATGCTTTTTCGGGTAGATTATTACACACACTTGAACCAGGGATGAGACTGATTGTACACATTACTCAAAGATGATATTGATGAGTACTTTGGTGACCATATTGAATCTGGAAATACATGACTTGAAATGAATGAAAGTAAGTAATATTATATTTGCTCTCAAAATACATTAATAGTCTGTTTATCTCTCCGATTGTGTTTTAGAGGTCTAAGTTACCATGGGAGGAAAACTGAGCAAGAAGAAGAAGGGATACAATGTGAACGATGAGAAGGCAAAAGAAAAGGAGGCCAAAACAGAGGGAGCATCAGCAGAGGAGAACGACGCTTCTAAAGACAACAAGGAGGAAGCACCAACTGGCACGGAAACCACCGAGACAGCCAACGACACGGCGGCAGCTACCAAGGAAGCCACTCCTGTTGCAGATAGCAGCGCAACCGTGTCGAAAGAAGAGGAGAAGAGTGGTGCCCCAGCGGCCAAGGAAGAGAAATCAGCACCTAGCGCCACCTCCACATCCAATGCCAAGAGCGCCGACTCCACCAAAGTGGAACCTGCTAAGAGTCCCGAGGCCCCACCCACCAAGGCAGAAGAAAAGCCCGCCTCTACTCCAGCAGCGGCCAATGAGAAAGAACCAGCGAAAGATACCGCCCAGTCAGTCAAAGAGCCTGTCCCAGCTAAGGAGCCCGCCTCCGCGGTGGAGAGCAAGGCCGACGCTGAGGCTAAAAAGACTGAAGCTCCACCTGCCAAAGGGACGGCTTCTGCACAGCCTGTAACCACGGAGACCAGCCCTGCCCCCAGTAAGGAGCAGACAGTTGCTGTGCAAGATTAACGAACAGAGGCAAACAAACAAATAAAGGAGAAAATAAATAAATAAATAAATAAATAATTAAAATAAGATCAGATTAAATTAGCCCTTCTTAAATGACAACCACTATAATATAAAAAAATTGGAATAATAATATTGACTTTGACAACATTGCTCAGCAATTTTTTCTTGGGTTTTTAATGAGCGGAGAGCAATTATGAGGTACTAATGATGTATAAGTAGAATATGACCTAAAATAATATTGATGATGATGATGATGATGATAATCTTGGTGCTGTTGATTTCTGTTGTCACAGTTATTATTGTTATTTAAACACTGACACAAGACCGAATCTACCACCAGCCCCCAAAGTCTAACTCTTAACGTCTCTCTCTCTCTCTCTCTCACTCTCTCTATCTTCCCACCTAGCTCACGCTCCTTATTTAACCCTCTATTTAATAGGGGACTGAAATGAAAGTCTGAAACTGGCTTATTTGCAGGCCACACACACACACACACACACACAGTCCTCACCCGTCTGTTTTTTACGTTGCACTCTTGTTCGAGAGGAGTGCGACCGATGTGCGTGAGTGTGTCTGTATGGTGGTCTCACATTCTATTGGGTATCTTCTCTTTGCAGCCGTCTGGTTTGTGCTTTGGTCATTTGCAGTGGTTGACGTTGTGTTTTGGCCTTTGTTCTCTAGTCCTTCCTAAACTTTCCATACCTTTCATTGATATCCTTTATATTGATGGAATAATAATAACAATAATAATAATAATAATAATAATGAAAAAAAACCCAGAAAACACACATTCACACACACCACAGCGAGAGGGCGTGAGAGTGAGAGAGAGTCTGTGCTAAAAAGAATTGATGCATTTAAATGTGCGTACACATTCGCAGTGTTTGTTTAAATCTTCATTGGTATTATATGTACAAATTAAATCCTGTGCGCATGTGTGCATGTACGAGTGTGTGTGTGTGTGTGTGTGTGTGTGTGTCTCTGTATCTCTGTGTGTAAGTTTTGAAGTGGCCATGCCTAAGGACCCAGTCTGCCTACTTAATGATTAAGCAGCAGTTGACATGGTGTCCATGCATGACAGGAGAGAGAGAGAGATAGAGAGAGAGAACGAGCGAATATACGGACAGTAGGAGTGTGAGATAAAGAGGGATTTGGGAGTGTGATCCACCAACAATTACTAGACAAAATAACTTCCCTCAATACAACATGACCTGGTTTTGTGCATGTATGTGTGTGTGTGTGTGTGTGTGTGTGAGAGAGCGTGTGTGTGAGTGTGTTGTAACAGACTTCTTGCATGTCAGTTGTTGAGTGGCCCTGTAATGTATTTTGGTTGCTGTGGAAATAATGTTGACGATATTCTATTACTCTATTTCATTAACAGTGCACGAACACAAAAAACAGACACTCTTTCTCTCTCTCTCTCTCTCTCTCTCTCTCTCTCTCTCTCTCTTTCTCTCTCTCTCTCTCTCTCTCTTTCTGTCTATTCCTCTTAACATCCCTTGCCAAAATGAAGCAGAACATAAGCTGGATGATTTGAAATTATATGTTCTTGTATAGATGGAAAAACTAATAAAATGTAAGAAACTGATTGACAACCGCTGTGATTATGTCTTTCTTTTAAATGTATTTTTTAGTTTAAGAAAACAATGACTACAATTCTACAAATCGACTTTTAATCTTGCTATGGCCACCACATCATTACATTAGCCAGTTTAACAAATACAGCAAATTCTGTACTTTATGTGGTCAATATTACATTCTAAATATGATTTTCTCACAAGATCCTGAGGGTTTATGATAGGTAAAGCTGTTTTGAAACACACACACACACACACACACACACCATAACCAATTACAATCTTTTGCAGATTATGTATGTGCACACATTGTATAGGTAATAGTTTAAAAAAGTTGAAATGGCCTAAAAAAGGTCACAGTTTAATGCAGATAAATCAGATTAGTTGGGTGAAAAGAACAGGCCAGTGTGAATAATGTGTTATTAACCTTATATAAAAAAAGAAGGATATATTTTGTATATATACTGTATACTAGTAGTAATCTGTATATGTTGCCTCATACTGTACCACCAAGTTTGGGGTTTGGATCTTGGCTCTAGTTTGTGTAAGTGGAGTTTGCATCTTCACCTTGAGCGTTTTGGGTTTCCTTTGGTTACTCAGATTATCGTCCACTATCCAAAGACATACATTGCAGGCTGTAGTGTAGGTGATTCCAAATTTTCCTTAGTGTATGCTTGTATCTTGTGATGGACCCTAACCCAACCCTAACCTATCCTATCCAGGGTATACCCCCCCTTATGCCCTAAGCTCCCTGAGATAGGCTCCAGGCCCCCCGGGACTCGTATACAGGATAAGCAGTATAAAGTAATGAATGGATGGATGTTTTATAGAATGTAAAAAATCAAACCACTTGAATGGATTCACAGGCTGCCACAATGATAGTAAATAGTAAAAAAATCATTTTGAATAAAAAAGACATCATACAGTATATGCAAAGCAAATAACCTAAACACGAAATTAGGCATTAATTGCAAACCAAACCAACCACTCACTTATTCACCTTCTATACCACTTTATCCTGTATTCAGGGTCATGGTGACCTGGAGCCTATCCCAGGAGGGCTAGGGCACGAAGCGGGGTACACCCTGGACCAATCCATCGCAGAGCACACACACATACACACACTCACACACTACAGGCAATTTTGGAACGCCAATTAGCCTAACCTGCATATCTTTGGACTGTGGGAGAAACCGGAGTGCCCTGAGAAAACCCACCAAGAACATGCAAACTCCATGCACACAGAGATGGGAATCGAGCCTGGCCGGGAATCGAAGCCCTACACCACCAAACCAAACCATCTTTAAATCATTTCTATTTCACTCTCCTGAATGTCTTCTGTCTAATCTAAGTCTATCCAGTGATTCATGTAAACTCAGTCATGTAAAACCATAATCCTTAACAGCATCAGATTTAAAATGATTCTCTCATTATGCTCCAGTTCCTAATTAAAGCGATTACTGATTTAAGCCAGATCAGAACTGATTCTTTACTCTGATTCCTGATTAAAACAAATACTGATTTAAATCAGATTAGAAATTATTCTCTGCTTCATTCCTGATTAAAACAATTCCTGATTAAAATCAGAATGAGTGTCTTGAATGAAAGCCCTAATCAAAGCCGAATTTTCTAATCCTTGCATAAGAAGACACTCAAGCTAAAGCTAATCACGTATATTCTGTCGTGCTTTCATGAACCTCTCTCTCTCTCTCTCTCTCTCATGCTTTTTCTCTCACACATACACACACAGTTATATAGTGAACAGCTATATGATCAACCAACAGATTTTAGACACACTAATTAAAAGTACTGTGCGACAAGATCTGATTGTTTGAAGGCTAACCATAGTTACGATTTTTGCCTAGCAACACACTTGAACACAGACATAATAGGAGAGAAAGTGTGTAAATGCAGCAAACTATATCAACCTGTATAAAAAACTAAAAACATTAATACCCTGAAACATACAAAGGTGATTTTAAATCCCATCAGACAAGACAAACACAAACAGGCATGCACACACAACCACACATGTTCAAGCACACATTGAGAGATGCATTACTCATTGCATCTCTCTCTCTCTCTCTCTCTCTCTCTCTCTCTCTCTCTCTCTCAATCTTTAACCTTTGAGAGTAAAATTAGCCATGGTAAATCCAGATTGGTATAATTTACATTTCAGAGTCACTAAAGCTGGTTTTAATGGTAAAACTCCACCCCCGGCTCTCTAAGATCAACAGAGTCCCTGGGGGGAAAATCAGTGCCTGTCATTGGTTGGCTGCATTTCTATGGTAACACAGCTGTGTGTGCATGTGTGTGCTGGAGGCAGGTGTGATTCTTATAAAAGCTTAGACTGATCTCTACTAAACTGCCATTCACAGCCTTGACCCACCCCTGCACCACCTACTCCCTGCCTCTGTCCGGCTCACACTTTGCCCATGTACCACTCACTGACTGCTACTTATGCAAACTATTATATTTATCATGATACTATGTCAATTCATCATCATCTGTGTTTAATATTTATTAATATTTATGGATGAGAATGATCCCAGCAGCACCAAATACATGTTTGTTTATTATTTATGCAAACCAAAAATCAGGGTATTTTCAACATACTAACTTAACAAACTGGTGCTGAGTGTTTGTGGTGACTGATTTAAGGAAGCTGAAGAGGTAATTGTTTTGACTGACCACAACAGAGCACCTTGAGTAGTTTCCCGAGTCCAAGGATGTTTCACTGTTTTTGTGTCTCTCTGCACTTTTGTGTTTGAGACATAGTCTTAAACTTGATGTGACTTGACTTCTGACTTAATTTGACTTTATGATTCAAAATGATTACTACAGTAATGCTATCATTAGAGAATATTGAATACAACATTCAAC
>NC_071124.1:7640000-7727500 GCF_024256425.1 Clarias gariepinus | reverse complement strand
TGGATTTCTTCAGAAACCCTTTTGCCATGATGGACAATATGGACAACATGATGGGAGGCATGAGGACCAGAATGGATGATCTGCACAGACACTTTGTAAGTGTCGCCAACACTGTTAGAGCTCATCTACAGTACTGTATCCTGTCTGATTTGAGTTTTCATGGACCTTTTCTCTAAATCGTGTGTTTTTAGGGGAACGTGCCGTCTGACTCCAACGCGCACGCATTCAGCTCTTCCTCCGTCATGACTTACTCTAAAGTGGGAGACGAGCCAGCCAAAGTGTTCCAGGCCTCGAGCCAGACACGCTGCGTCCCCGGAGGGGTAAGTACCAATAAACAGAGGTCAAAATATTGAAAATTTTTTTTTTACTTCATAGCTCTGTAGAGGACATTTTATCTCTGGGTGTAAATACATTGTGTATGTTTGTGTGTGTGTAGATTAAGGAAACAAGACGGACTCTGAGAGACACAGAGAGTGGGGAAGAAAAGATGTCCATAGGTCACCACATCAATGACAGGGGACACGTTATTGAGAAGAAACATAACAAAAAGACAGGAGAAAAAGAGCTCAACCAGGACTTTCAGAACATGGATGAAAGTAAGTGTGTCTCCAGTTTGCAATAAATTTACTTTTCTGTCTCAGGCATTAAAGTGACTAGAAGGAAATGATAATGATATATACTGATAATACATTTACAGTTTCAATTATGAGAGAAGGTCAATTTATTAACTGAGCAAATCACAGTTCACTTAAATCTTAAAACTTAAAAGAGAACTCTTAAATCTCCCCCTGATCTTTGACTCTTGTCTTTTTGTCCTTGTAGCTGAAGCCCAGGCCTTCGATGATGAGTGGCAGCAGAAGGTGTCTGAATTTCAGCCTGCTGCACGGCTGTCCCGCCTGGAAGCCCCAAGAGCCAGAGAGGTTCATCGAGCAGCCATCACCGGCCCTGAGCACACACACAGGTTCACAGATGGACATTTCCATTAATTTATTTTTTATTTTTTTATTTATTTATTTTTACAAATGAATGACATGTGATTTAAGAGTCAGAAGTTGAAGTGAGTACAGCAAGTAGTAAAACCTTTAAGCGTGTGTTATTACACGAAAATAATCAATGGATGAGTGAAGTTGATTATTTTCCGATAAATGCACATACTGTACTGAAGTGTTTTATTTCTTTCTCTTGTACCACAGCAACTTTTTTAAAACACCAACAGGTTTTTTATTTATTAAGAAGTTACATCATACTTTTTACTCGTTAACAAATTTAAATAACATTTATGTTGTCCTATTTTTCTAAAAGAAGTTAGTACCAGTTAAGACAAAAAGCAACTTGCCTGCTATCATGGCCTGACTTATTTTCTGTTTACAGAAAATGTCACCATAACTGATATGGTTTTATATATATGTTGTTACTGTAGAAACAAAAAACATAATGTTTTATAAGTATTCGGACAGTGATGGAATGATTAATGTGATGCTCGGATTTTAGTGCAGCCGCCTTCACTTGCTGCTTGTTTGAGGGTCTTTCTGCTTCCGTTTTAACGCTAGTAAAGAAAAGCATGTTTAACTGGGATGAGACAGACTCAGCCATTGAATATTGAAAATATATATATATTTTATTTTGCTTTGGTTCATTTTCCATCCGTACTGTCCAGTGTGTTTTGCAGCTTTTGGCTGCATCTGAGCTGGACTTAGAGCTGTGTATAATTTATAATACATCCTGCTACTATCAGCAGTGACATCATCAATAAACAGTAGTGACCCAGGTCCTTTGTAAGCCATACATGGTCATGCCCAGCCTCAGTCATGTTTCAGAGTTGATGTGTATTGTATGATTTGGATCCCTTCCTTTTTTTTTTCCAATCTTGGTCCATATCAAATCAGTCCATATAATTTTGTTCTAGACTTTTTATGCTGTCCATCCCGATTAATGAAACCTTTCCTTCCTTGAGTGTTATTAGAGGTTTGCAACTTGATGTTTGCAACTCGACAAGTTTTTTCTTTTCTATTGTGGTCTTCAAGCACTTGATCTTGGTGTTGCTGAGCTCATCATTGCATTCCTCCTTTTTAAGAAATATGCAAAATTGAACTATTCCATTAATTAAGTTCACTCTGTGAGCTTTGTCTTTTGGTAAATTTTTTTTCACAATATTTTAGTACTGAAGATTAATCAATGAACATTTTGTGTCATTTTCTAGGGGGAAGAAAGCTAAACCAGCAGAAGGTGAGAGGAAAACGCACATTTCTGAGCTCAACTTCCAAGGCTCCAGCATGAAGAAGTAATATGAGGTTTACAAACTGAAATAACACCCTCTGGCTTGCAACATCTGCCTGATGTTTTTCACGCCAGTGCTTTTGTTCTTCTGTGTTCCCGTGCTTTTTTTTTCCTTCTGTTTTCTTTTTCTCATCAAGATTTGTTAGTCATTTTTTTACTGCTTTATTTTATTCTTTCTGTTAAAAAAAAGTTCCAGAAAGGATACAAGCTGTGTGCAACCTTTCACCTGTAAAGTTGATTCTTAATAGCTAGTGTAACCAAATATCATGAAATAAAATATTTGACGAAACACTATTTCATCTTTTGACAATGAAAGCTTTGGTTGGATTTTACCTATTTTATGTATTTTTAAATGTGTAATTTAATGAAAATGAGCACAAAAATTTTTAGAGATGTTCTAAAATGCACTTATGAACATGTACCTGTGTGGATTATGGCCATCCATTTTGGAAAAAAGTATTACTGTTTGTGCCCACTTGTAAAGAACTACAACTGAAAACCCTTTTTATACAATTATTTTTCATAATCGTATGTTCAGGTTGTTTGTTTTGTGTTGGATTGTTTCTGCTGTTCCTGGTTTGTTTGTTTGTTTGTTTGTTTGTTTGTTTGTTTGTTTGTTTGTTTGTTTGTTTGTTTTTCCCAGAAATGAAAGACATAATAAAGACGACTTTATTTATATTCCTACAAGTCTCTGTTAATAAGATTAAACGTAATGTATTTTAATAAAAAAAGGGTTGATGGTCTGTTTGTGCCTGTTATTATAAGCCGACTGACTTCTGCATTTATCTAGTTTTAGATAAAAGATTTTTGACAAATGTGCTTTATGAATACATTTGCACAAATGAACACTTTTGTGTAAGTGTATTATTAAACAATATGGATTGCCTTCTTCTGCAAGAGCTCAATTAAAGTAGATAATCAGTGTTTGTAGAAACACCTTTGAGACTCTGGTTGTAGTCCAGCATTTAACCACAGGGTCACAAATCAGCAAATGAAAAAATAATCAAGGTGTAGATGCGAAATCCAAAGGCAAGGTTTTCCATAATGAAGCATGAAAATAGGGTTTATAATATTATTAGGTTAAGCCTTTATTTGTTGCATACAGTGTATGTTACAGCATAACGAAACTCTTTGTATATCACAGCTTTGTGGTTGGTGTCACCATGATACAGAGCACCTGTAGCAGACAGAGTAAAGGGCTTTGCTCAATGGATGTGAGGGAGAGAGGCTGATCCCACTCCAGTCCTGCTGCTGCTGTTAGTTAAAAAAAAAACTATCCGATGTTCCACTGGCCAACTGGCGAGAAAAACTGCACCATTCTTGTGAGTGATGTAGGAGATTAATGGTGGTTTTAAGCCAGTTTTCAGGTTACTGGCTCCCTCTTTTCTGCAGCCACATGAAGACACATTATTCATTTTCCCTTAAGCCACCCCAGGTGAAAGTCATTACACGTTACATGCTAGGATCATCTGCTCCTCTCAGTTTGCAGCTGGCTTTCAACCACATCTTTGGCTTTTCTGCTGATTTGGGAGCAGCAATTAGTTTAATATGCATGTCTTTGGAAAGAAACCCGGAGGAAACCCACCGAGCACGGGGAGAACATGTAAACACCATGCACACAGACTTAAGGGGGGAATCGAACCCAGATCCTGAAGGTGCAAGGTAACAGCACTAACCGCTACGCACCGATTTTTACTGCTCTTGGTGCCTAACAGGGGTGACATCCATGAATTCATCAGGACAGAATAAAATTAGATTTCAGTTTATTGATTTTGCAAATATGTCAATAATCTATATTTATATAGATTATTTATCAGCTAAGTTTTAAACTCTCGGGCTGTATTTCAAAGTTAAAAATACAAAAAATTGATATAACACAATATCTGAATCCAACGTATTCAAAATATATATGTCAAATATTACTTTAAATGCAAATCGCATAATAAACCATCTCATACAGTTGCTGTTGTTGTTGGTCTTCAGTTGTTTATCGCATAATAAACCAGTTGTTTATCGCATAATAAACCATCTCATACAGTTGCAGTTGTTGGTCTTTCAGCTGCTCCCATCGAGGGGTCCCATCCGCACACGGATTCCCCTCTCTGGCATAACCGTCCCATTTTATACCATCTTGGGACTGGCACTGCATCCAGTGGCTGGGGTTTGGACATAGGGTGGGAATCGAACTCTGGCGCCTCCTGCATGCTGATGGAGAACCCTAAACCTAAGCCACCAATGCTTAAACCCCCTCATACAGTATTCCATCCTTAATGTAAGGTGTTATGGCTCCATCTGCTGGTCTCAAAACATCCATGTCTGAATTTTTGCAACTGATTGTTTATGATGCCAGGAAGCCCAAATACAACCTAATTTTAGCTCTGAGGAATAAAAGGGACCAAATGTGAAGACACCCTAATTATATGGTGGCATGGTGACTAACTGGAGCTTGCACGTTCTCCATGTTGTGGGTTTCCTCCAGGTGCTCTGGTTTCCACCTGCCGTCTCAGGACATACAGTATGTTGTAGGGTTATTGGCATTTTCAGATGGTCCAGAGTGAAGCTTTGCAGTGACTAGGGTTACCCAATCTGTGAACCTAAATAAGGCGGTACAAAGTCTGGGTGGGGGTGGGGTGGGGGGGATTGTCTTTTCTTCTGTGTAGGAGGGCTACAATTTGTTTTAGGTCTTTATTCACAACGAATTTCACCACAAGTCCCAGTTTGAACTAAATGCCCCAAGTATATCTATTTTCTCATTCTATAGTGTATGAGCTGTTTGGACTTTGGTTGGTGAAGGTATATATACTGTGTATATATTGTTATAAATAAAATAATTAAGATGATTTGCTACTCAGTTGATTTGCATTACGTTTTGTGGTAAAATATAATCTCTATGTATCTATCATTCTATCAGTTATTGTAGAGTGATTTTCCTGATTGCAAACTCAGCTTAGGAGCTTTGGGTTCACAGCTTTAGGTCCTTTTCTGTGTTTTGACCTTTGCTCTGGTGCTGTGGCATTTCAATTTCCCCCTCAGGCAGTGTCTCTATTGCAGTGCTTCCTATTGGTAACTTATTCCCAGAGTTGCACTGTCCTGCATATTGGAGTGTTTTTCCTTCTACTACACCCACTTCAATGGTCAATCATTCATTTTTTACACTAAATTTCTAAATCTTTCTCCCTATATTTTTCATATTTTGCTATACTGTGAATGTCCTTATTTGTACAGTATATATATATATATATATATATATATATATATATATATATATATATATATATATATATATATATATATATATATATATATATATATATTATCCTAGTAAAATTTATTTTCTATCGTATATTTCTTTTTATTCATATTTATTTCTTATGTATAAGCTTTTATTTTTTGAGGTCACTGGCGGTTGTGTAAGCATTTCACTGCATATCGTACTGTGTATGACTGTGTATGTGACAAATAAAATTTTAATTTAAATTCAATATACAGTCAGCCAGTAAAATGTATACACACTTAGAAAAATTTTTTGAATAAATATTTAAAAACAAAATTAGCTATGTTATATATTAATATATATGACAATATTATTAAAATTATTAATATTATATATATATATATATATAATTGTAATTTTTTTCTATTGTATTTAAATTATTATATATATATATATATATATATATATATATATATATATATATTATTAATAATTTTAATAATATTGTCATATATATTGTCATATATATTAGGATTTGCCATATTGTATTTCCTGAACGCGTCCTCCGCACCGCTGTGTGGCGCTGTGAAAATATGCAACTGTGAAAGTCTGCAAACACTCGCGTGCCTCGTTCCCGGAAATGGACCCTGCGGCTCAGCCGGCGTGACTTTGAGTCTGACATCTCTGCAGCTCATCGCTGGGAAGTGTAGCGCTTCTTCTCCACACACACACACACACACACACCGGTACAGACTGCTAACATGCGGCTACTGAAAGCAGGCCTCGCTTTAAATCGTCTAAATCTACGGAATCCAGCCAATGTGAAAGTAAAACAGGTATGTGGGGATTTAAATAAAGAATAGGGCAGATACAGCGCCATGGAGGCTCAATCACTGTCTCCATAGAAACAGCCAGCATTCCATTTAACATACTGAGCGTTTAATGTCTCTGTTCTGCCGTTTATCTGTTGGGTTTTTATTAGTTTCTCTCATCACAAATGTTTAACCAGTTAAAGATGTAATATAGAGGATATTTAACCTCCTCCAGGTCTCCTCAGTCAGTCTGGTGTCAGAAGTTGTTCAAAGTTTTACATTTACAGGGCTGAGAAGTGATAGAAGTCTGAATCAAAATCTCAAGTTTCCTCCATAGATCTGATTAAACCACATCTGGTTCTTCAGTAAGGTTCTACAGATGTGTCATGCAGCTGCTCTTTAGAACACTGTGATTATTAACTGCCATCTGTAAACATGGGCAGCATAATGTGGAAAGGAGAGTGACTGTGACATTGCCTTTGGTTACATTACTTATCAATCTGAGATTATTATTATTATTATTGTTATTATTATCATTACTGCTGTACAATATATGCATGACTTATTATAATAGCCACCAAACATGTCTTGGTTGATCATCAATATACACTATGTATTAAGTACGGGAATCACCAGGGACCGGGCGATTTAATATTATCATCATACCTAGGTGCTGATTTGATCTGTATTGCGATTTTATAAATATCATGGTTTTATATTTATTCTGGTTAAAAAAAAAAAAAATGAATATGTTACAATTCTGCAGCACGATGGCTTAGGGATTAGTAACTATCGCCTTCCACCTACAGGGTCGAGGGTTCGATTCCCAACTCAGGTCTGTGCGCGTGGAGTATGTTCTCCCTGTGCTTGGTGGGTTTCCTATGGGTTCTTCGGTTTCCTCCAACAGTCCAAAGAAATGCAGCTTAGGCTAATTGAGGTTCCCAAATTGCCCGTAGTGTGTGTGTATGCCCTGTGAAGGATTGGCACCCCATCTAATGTGTACTTTACATTGTTCCCAAAGTCCCCTGGGATAGGCTCCAGGCCCCCCACGACCCTGTATACAGGATAAAGCAGGATAGATGATGAGATGACACAAGTTACAATTCTAAACAAACTTTTACAAATAATTTGCTAATACAGTACCAAATATGATGCTGTGCTGCCTGTCACAGTGTGAATACTTTAGATCAAATGGGCACAGAGGTATCGTGATAACATCGTATCGGGTAGACCCTGGTGATTCCCATCCCTAAAAATATAAAAATATTTATATATCTATAAATATCAATTGCCACACCAGCAAGTCATGATTCGCCATCTCTGTTTATGCTAAGGAGAAAACTTTTTAACATCTTACTTTACACTTATTAAGCTAATACTGTAGCTATGAATGGCTTATTAAAGTTTCCCAATAACTAGCTTATTGTAAGGGAATGGGAAGGTTTTTGAAAGCTGAATTTTGTCCTGTTTATAATCTACTAGTTCCATGTTTACTACTTGATCTTTTTTTTTAACATTATATATTCCTGTTTTTGGCATTGTGTTGTAGGTGCTGATGAACATTTGCCGGTCATGTTCATCTGCGATCACCCCGAATGAAATGATCCGCAACATCGGCATCTCGGCACACATCGACTCCGGCAAGACAACACTAACAGAGCGTGTGCTCTACTACACTGGTAGAATAGCAGAGATGCATGAAGTGAGCACCAAATTAACTTGTTTATAGCTAGTCATTTATTAATCTCCATACCATTTATTTTACAGTTTCAAATACGACAGTTGAGGCATGACATAGATGGGTCGAAATTTTGTCATGTTTTAGGTGAGGGGTAAGGATGGAGTCGGCGCCGTCATGGACTCTATGGAGCTGGAGAGACAGCGGGGGATCACCATCCAATCTGCAGCCACGTACACAATGTGGAAGCAGTACAACATCAACATCATTGACACACCAGGTAAGAGACTGACCTACAGAGCTACAAATAAGTACTGTATCGATCCACTGCATAAAATCTTTATAATTTCTCTCCATATTTTTCCTCCTACAGGCCACGTTGACTTCACTATCGAGGTGGAGAGGGCGCTGCGGGTTTTGGATGGGGCCGTACTGGTCCTGTGTGCTGTCGGTGGAGTGCAGTGTCAGACCATGACCGTCAACAGGCAGATGAAGCGCTACAACGTGCCCTTTCTCACCTTTATCAACAAGCTGGACCGCATGGGCGCAAACCCCTATCGAGCCCTGAAGCAGCTTCGGTGAGCACTGTCGTCTCAAATTTACCACAGTTGAAGAGGCCCTTCAAGAGGGTATAAGTTGTAAGCCTGGGGCACAAGAGGTGGCCAAATTTGGCCCATTGACATATAATGGTAACTTTCCTAGGAACTTTGGAACTGAACCTAACTATGAATCAGTAGCACGATGCTAACATGATTAGCATGTTGCAAGCACGATGCTAACATGATTAGCATGTTGCAAGCGCGATGCTAAAATAATTAGCATGTTGCAAGCCCAATGCTAACATGATTAGCATGTTGCAAGCGCGATGCTAACATGATTAGCATGTTGCAAACGCGATGCTAACATGATTAGCATGTTGCAAGCGCGATGCTAACTTGATTAGCATGTTGCAAGCGCGATGCTAACATGATTAGCATGTTGAAAGTGCTATGCTAACAATAGTAGCATGTTGCTAGCATGATTAGCAAATTGCTAGCATGATGCTAACATGAGTAGCATGTTGCTAGCATTATGCTAACATGATTAGCATGTTGCTAGCATTATGCTAACATGATTAGCATGTTAGTAGCATTATGCTAACAATATTAGTATGTTGCTAGCATTATGCTAACTATATAAGTATGTTGCTAGCAACATCATTAGCATGCCGCTAACATTATGCTAGCATGATTAGCATGGCACTATCATGACTCCAGTGTTCTTTAGAAAATGAACCTCTCTAGTTATGTTTATAATAGAGATGAACCGGTCGATCAGGCAGTGACCAAAATTGACTGCTTTTCAGTTTGATTGGCTGTGATCAGTGATCAGCTGATCAGTCTCAGATATAAGTGGTTCTGTACCGAGCGCAGAAGCTCAAGGGTGGTGCAACAGAAATGAATTTTTGTGGCGTTGCATTATCAAAAATCGTGCGTGTTAAAAGCCTCGGATCTGCCTTTTTTCTTCCAAGCGTATTGGTTTCAAACCCACTTATTACACACAATTACACTAGGTTTAAGACACCATGAGCGCAAATTAGTTTGAAATCTCATGCGTTAGAGTTTTGAGACTTTGAAAAGTGTTTTGGGACGTCGCTGTTTCTTTATAATCATGCAGGTGGCGCACGCTGAAGTTAAGTATTAAACTATTGTATTTTAAGTTAGTTTTTAAGTGAGAACTAATGTTATAGCGAACTGGTTACATTTAATCAGTCCCTAAAGTTTTTTAAAGGTTTAAAATTGTAACAAAATCTGGGAAAATGTGATATCTAATCTGGATATAAAGTTGAGATATTTATGAAATTGCAATTATAACCAAATCGACACCTGAGTATCGTGATAATATAGGATCAGGTGGTGACTGGTGATTCCCTTTGTGATTATTGCTGTGTGCCCACTGTAGCTGCCTGTTAACCAATAATTCATGTGTACAAGGCAGGTAGGATTATTAGATTATTATAGTTTAACACCATATAGCAGTTTAAACACATCTCCTTTTCCCCTGTAACATAAATAAAAAAATATTAGCCTTGTAGGAATTTAATATAAGTTTATTAGCCAAGGAGTCTTGGAGAATGTTTAAACAAACTTTAAAACTAAAAAACGTTATGATCAACGGGCTTTCGTTTCCTTCCAGGACCAAACTAAATCATAACGCGGCGTTTGTTAACATCCCCATCGGGCTGGAGGGAGACCTGCGGGGAATCATTGACCTCATCGAGGAGCGCAGCATCTACTTTGAAGGGCCTTGTGGGTAAGGGTGCTGTGATGGAACTGATTCGATTTATACCACTGGCCCATGTTGTTGTGCGTCCCTTATCAGGTGACACATGTACTAGCCTTACACCTCTCTGTGTGTCCCCTCTCTGTCTCTCAGCCAGGACATACGTTTCGATGAGATCCCGGCCGAGATGCGAGCCGAGGCGGCCGAGCGCAGGCAAGAGCTGGTGGAGTGTGTAGCCAACGCTGACGAAACACTGGGAGAGCTGTTTCTGGAGGAAAGAGTTCCCACTGTTGGCGACCTTAAGGTTTGTGTGTTGCTTTACATTCATCTTAAAATTGAAAATAATCCAGAGCACCATACTCAGTAATTAAATATAAATGTTTTAACAAGCAACATCTTGGAAAAGGAAAGAAAATCTCTAATAGCTATAGAAATAATAATAATAATAATAATAATAAATCAGAAACTAATATGCAGCATTGAGCAAAAAGTCTCTTTGTTCCAATATTACTTTAATAATGTTATTAATATTTGAGTGGTAATGGGACTGTGAAGCTGCACTGTAGTCAGTTCTGTGTGGTTGTGTGTTTCCTTTAGGCGGCTGTACGCAGAGCCACGATTCAGCGCTCTTTCTCTCCAGTGCTGGTCGGGAGCGCTTTGAAAAACAAAGGTGTTCAGCCCCTGCTGGACGCTGTGCTGGATTACCTGCCCAACCCCAGTCAGGTCGAAAACTACGCCATTCTCAACAAAGAGTGAGTCTGAGCTCGTTACCTACAGTACTAGCTTTTGAGGAACCTGTAAGGAAATGTAAAGCCACTGTAAACAGCTACACACTGAAGAACAACGTTCAGGAATTATTTATGTGTTTGCAGGGAATCAAGTAGTAGCAGTAGGATCCTGATGGATTCGACCAGAGATGCTACAAAGCCTTTTGTGGGTTTGGCCTTTAAACTAGAGGTAAGACCTGATTAACACCATGTAGAGAAACCAACAGTGACCTCGTGGTTTTTGTCCACGTCTAAGCCCAAAGTTTTAAATTTATTTATTTATTTTTTAATAGCAGAGGCCTAATTACTTATAATTAGTAATGTACAGTGTGTGTGTGTGTGTGTGAATAAATCCCATACACATTCTGTGTCTTAACATAGATGACTTTAATCTTTGTAAAATCTTACGTAGTTGTCCAGGTCATGCACTTTTTAGACGCTCCCTAATTGACTACCATGCTTGTGTTGCTAAATGTTTTCAAACACATTGTGATTATATGCATGATGTCATCTTTAAGATTTAGCACTTGTAGTTTTGTGTTATCTCACTCCACCTTCTGCCTTTTTTTGTGCGTGTTTTGTCCTAGGCTGGGCGTTTTGGCCAGCTGACCTACGTGCGTGTGTACCAGGGCTGCCTGAAGAAGGGCGAGTACATTTACAACACGCGCACAAGCAAGAGGGTGCGTGTGCAGAGGCTGGTGCGCCTCCATGCAGACCAGATGGAGGTGAGAATGTGTGTCCGTTACTCTGTAGCGTTTGTTGGCTTATGTTCTTCGCACTACTGTACTGTTGATTTTTAAATATGATTTTCTTTTATTTTTTTTGGTAATGCAGAAGGTTTAAACATTTGGAAATTGTGTGTTGTTGTAATTTTAATCCTAAGGATGTAGAAGAAGTGTATTCCGGTGATATCTGCGCCCTGTTCGGGATTGACTGTGCCAGTGGAGACACCTTTACAGCTCGCACAAGCGCCAACCTCTCAATGGTACAATAAACACTTCATTAAATTCTGTTCATGGTCCAGATACTACAGTAACTACAGTATGTAAGATACCTTCTGATAAATGTAATTGGGTTTAAAATAAATAAGAATATGGCACAGTTGTATGCAGTTACAGATAGTTAAATCTGGTTAATGAGATTAAAGCGTGTATGACTCGTAGTGAAGTGCGTTCCACACAGATACAGGATTAGCATTAGATCAAATAGTATAGTGTTTTTTTTTTTTTTGATTTTTCTCCCTAACTTGGTAGTCTAATTCCTCCCAGTCACTAGGGGGCTCCCACATTAAACTTCTACCACCATTCAGTCGGGAGGGCCGCAGTCTATCACGTGATTTCTCCGACTTACGTGATGTCACCGACCATTTTCGAACTGCTTTCTCACTGAAAACAGTTCGTTGGGGGCGGAGAACACACTCGGAAGACAGCGCTATCCGCTCCCTCCGCTTACGTGAGCTTACAGACGCCCCTGATTGGTTTGTAGTAATGTAGCAATTATAATGTATTAGGCTGAGTTTAAAATAACATTAAAGTGTTTTGAGAGTATATTTGAAGGCATATTTAGGGTTCTAAACCACCTCCACAATTTTCGTTTTTCCACAATTCGCGCGTGCGAATAGGAACGGAACCTCACGAATTTTTAAGCCAAGCAACTGTTCCATATTTTTTCCTCAACTCAAATCTCCTGTTAGACATTTTCACAGCCTTTCTTTAGTAAACTCTGAATGTTTTCATTTCATTTCTTAAACGCACTTGAGTTTACTTTATGTGTTGTGTGCTGTACAGGAGTCTATCCATATCCCTGAGCCAGTCATCTCGATGGCTATAAAACCAGTCAATAAAGTAAGTGCTGCATTTAGTTTTATACCACCGACACCTACATAAAACTAAAACGTGCAGCACATAACCACTCATCTGCTACGTTGACCCGTCCTTTTAGAACGACACGGACAAGTTCTCCAAAGGCATCAACCGCTTTACCAGAGAGGACCCCACTTTCAGGGTGCATTTTGACACCGAGAGCAAGGAAACCATAATCTCCGGCATGGGGGAGTTGCACCTGGAGATCTACTCGCAGGTATCGCACTGCATCTGCTAAAAAAACATATAGGTTTTTATAAAATTGGACATTTTTTTTTTATACTAATGACTTAAAACATTAGAGTTGGAGTTTATAAAACGAAGTTTTATAATCAGATTCATGTCACATTGGTTGGGGTTTTCACATCTGATTGGAATTGGATTTTTGGATACAAACCTAAGTACAATTAGTCAAATTGGATTTTTTTTTATGTGTGTTTGTGTGGTGTGGTTTTTATGTTGTTGTTTTTTAACAATTGACCAACAACAGAATGTACAAAAACAGCCTGAAGGTGGGTTACATTACCTAGGACATCCTAGGACCTGATCTGCTGAGGGTTTGTAAAGTGATAATGCGTAATATAACGTCTATTCTCCATGCAAGCAAATATCCTGTGTCCATCCGTTCCATTGTACTTAGTGTGTGAACATCTGCACTGATGGAATAACTGTTATTGTGGTCATGCAACAACAGTCCAAGCTTACAAATCAGATTTGGTCACTTGTGCACTATGATAAATAAAGTTTGCCTTGCTGCTGGGACGAGTCAAACAATTGGTTTTGATTTGTGTTGTAGAGAATGGAACGGGAATACAACTGCCCATGTGCGATGGGGAAGCCTAAAGTGGCCTTCAGGGAGACGTTGACCGGCCCTGTACCGTAAGTACCACCCTGCCCATGCAATACTTCCTGTTGCACGAAACTCTTAAGATGAGTAGAAATGGCAGTTGAGAAGAGGTTCAGTTTGTTGACGTAACACTTCCCACATGTCCATTATCATTTTTCCTTAATAATGATTTCCTCACCTACTGTATATTTTACAGAGATTATTTTCTTACTCAAGGCAGGGTGTTCAGTAGGTGTCTTCCCTGTTAACAGCAATTATATAAACCGGATTTTAAAACAGCATCTTTGACATGAAACATCGAGCAGGTACAAACCTGAAGACACTTTTCTTCCAATTACCTTCATGCTGTTTCCCAGCATTCTTGTCTCTCATTTTTTTTTTTTTTTTTTACAAATATTTTCTTGAAAATATCCAATTTAAAGTGTGGTTTTACAATTTCCCTTTGAGACTAATAAAGCACTCTATCTATCTTCACTATGTTTTACATAGGGGTGTTCAAACCAAACCGGAACTTTTCATTGTGCAGAATAACAGAACACAGTTCTATCTTTATTTCTCTTTATAATGTCCCATTAATGACTGCCTTTTGTTTTGTTTTCACATTAAGATGTTGTGAAAGGTTTGTTGTACAGTAGCTGCTCGTTTATTTACTGAAAGCTTCAATACAGTTATAGCCGTATATAAAATGTGGCAACCATTCCAAGAAGCAAATGACTGTATAAGTGGATACCGATTATAAATTGTGATTGGGAGAAAAACGCATCAATCAAAGCTCGAGGGGTTTTCAGTTGCAGCGGCATCGTGGCAGCAGTTCAGTTTCTACCACTTGTACACTCTTTTCTGGAGACCAGGTGATTAACAGCTTCCAACGAATAATCTCCTGTAGAACGAACACATGAATACAGTTAAGGCTTTCGCGTTCTCATTCTCACACTCTCGCAATCAGCTTTTGCCTTCATCAGAACATAAAATGAAAAGTGATTTTCATGCAATCGCAACTACTTTAGTTAACACCGTGCCATGTTTAGTATTCAGGTGCATTGTGTTTGTTGTTACCTGGGAAATGAATTCATGAAGGAGAACTTCATACTCAAATTTTAGCTGGTCACCTTCATTCTCCTGAATCAAGAAAACAAGGGAGAATGAGGACGACGGAGAAACAAAAAAACGGTACATAACTTGAGATATTCATAACTTTTAATACTGAATAGGAATTTCAGTTCATATTTACAGCCATGAAAAACCATGTGCAGTGTAAAGGAATCATAAATTTATCTCACCAGCTGTTTGATCTTGGACACTTGGGCCATGTTGTACTTTGTGTTTTCATTGGACTCCCTAAGCATGACAAAGCTGGCAGCCAACCATCCTAAGTGCCAGAACGGCACCATTTCGGGCTCCATGTTACCATGGCTGTCTGTAGGGAGAGGGCGATAAACGTTAAACTTTTATAATTGTGTGACACAACTGCCATTATGGAGGGGAAAAGGGGTTACCAACCGATCCGATATTATCATGATAACGTTGTGCGGATTCGATTTGTATTGCAATTCTGTTAACATCACAAATTGATAAACACACTTTGTTTCAATTCGTTAGTTGCTTGCTAATTTTCGAGCATTTGGCAGATGCCCTTAGCCAGAGCGACTTAGAACTTATCTCTCTCTTTTTTTTGGGGGTTAAGGGTTTAAGGGCCTTGCACAGGGGCCCAATTGTGGCAACTTGGTGGTGCTGGGATTTGAGTCCAATGGATTTAACCACTGAGCCATCCCTGACCCTAAAACTGCTCTTAAACCATAAGAAATCCCCTTGAAACACAAGCACCCCATCAGGATATGGATTGGCCGCCACTCTGCTCTGGTTTTAGAAATGCCGTATGTCTGTACGAGGTCATACCTGGTATGTAGTTTGCAGCCACAGCATTACTCATGTCACTGTATTTCTGGTAGAAGGCCTGCTCCTTTTCAGATGTGTCGAATTCAGGTAGCTCATCACAGGAGTACTGGACTTGAGGTGGATGCTGGGTCTCTCCTCTAGGGTAAAGCACCTCCGCCGAGCAGCGGCTCTCTGAACTCTGTAGCACAGCATCTTTCGGTTAATTTACCTTTAGCTTGCCCATTATTTTTCTGCTTCCAACACATTAACTTCAGGAAAAAAAGTGATTTTCTTTGCCTAATATATCTCACCCACTTCCAGCTGTGAGATATTGTAACGAGATATTGAAAATGTAGGATGTGTAGGTACTGTGAGATTATTAACAATAATAATTTAAAATGCAAATTATTCATATTTCTTTGAGCATTAATAATACTTAAGGGGGCAGTGGTGGCTCAGAGGGCTAAGGCACTGAGTTACTGATTAGAGGATCTGCGCTTTAAGCCCCAGCTCCACCAGGTTGCCACTGTTGGGCCCTTGAGCAAGGCCCTTAACCTTAACTGCTCCAGGGACGCTGTATCATGGCTGACCCTGCGCTCTGACCCCAGTTACGCTGGGATATACGAAAAAGGAATTTCACAGTGCTGTAATGTATATATGACAAGGCTTAACTAACTAACTATAATAAAATTGATCTTGAAGCATCTAGAATGCATGTGACTTGTAATAAATTTTTTGTTTACATTTAAGCTTTCTGTGCAAAAAATAATAATAATTCCCCCCAAAATATATTTAGTGTCCGTAACCATGTTGAGAAATTCGATCTGAATGACAATTAAGATCATAGAAAGATTTAAATATATATATTTAAGTTACGGACACTACATAAAAGATCATGAAATTGTAAATAACAATAAAAACAATGCTATCTTTAGGTAGTTTTAGGGAGAGTAAATATTTTAAAGTTTAATTATATCTGTCTAGACACATACACACTCTCATACCGACTCAAAGAAGTGATAAATGGTAAAAAAAAAAAAAAAAAAACTCACCTCACTGACTGATTCCTTCACAGAGATTTCAAGGATGTACTTCATCCCTGATTCCCCCATGTCCTGTCAGTGAGGAAGAAATACACTCGTTACCCAAGCAGAAAAAAAAGTTTATTTGACCAAATCTAAGTGTAAAAAAGTGAAGGAATTGCGTTCTAACGTGAATCTCCTGTTGCTGGCTGTTTGCTCTGGCCTTACCTCCGTCCTTGCCTTTTGGACTTGAGTCACCATGTACATCCTGAATGGTGAGCCGCGGACCGTGTTGATGTAGTGCTGGATGGCATGGCCTGCCCGTGTGGCTTCAAAAAATTTAGGATTCAGCTCTCTTGTACTCATGTTTCGCCCGTCCTGATCCACAATGTCCTGCGAAGGGAATACAAACCACAGGAGAAAGAGGGTGTGGTCGCTCAGCTTGTGTGTGGACTTTGCACCTGTTTTAGATCATGTTGCTCTCGAGTAGAGACAAGACTTGTATAAACAGAAGATTCCAGCGGTGCTTGTGCACACTGTTCCTCAAATCTGTTAAACTCGCTCACTTGTGCTGGTGTTGCTGATGCACCCGTGTGAAATGGACTTCCTACTTCCTGTCTTTGCCAGCTGTCCCGCCTTCTCTTAAAGAGACGACATACCCTGGCTTCTATGTTAAAGACATATTATTATATGTATGTGTGTGTGTGTGTGTGTGTGTGAAACTATATATATATATATATATATATATATATATATATATATATATATATATTTTTTTTTTTTTTTTTATCAAATAGATTTTTTAAACAAAACAATTAACGAGTTAGATTATACTGTTATGGCTTTTTTAGCATTCATTATATTAGTACTACACGATTGATTGGAAAAAATATATTTAATGACCTGTTCAATTATTTAAAGCAATTTCTACAGGGATGTTCAAAGTTGGGAATTTATGTAGATTTTGTCAATAATTTAAATATTTGTTCTTTTTTATTATTTTTTTTTTATTAAGTTAATAAATAATAAATAAATATTGTCGAACACTCTTAATGAGATCATAGATAAGTATGATAAATACATTTAAATACTAAATGAGATTATTGTGTATAAAATATGTCAAAATGATTACAGTGTAATTTTGTTTTCAAACATCGTGCAGCTCTAATAAATATTGTCTTTCATCCTTACTCCAGCAGTATGCTGTTCATTACTGTATGTGTTTGTGTACACTATTTAGCTGATTTGTATCTGCATAGCTTGAGTAATGTGACACTCATGTCAAATTTTTATTAAATCAGTTTCTTAAACATGCAATAAATTGAATTCCCTTAGATCCCCTGTATAACAACATGGAGCAGTTTTACTTCTATCAGAGTGGAAGAAACGCTCTGTAATGTTCTGTACTGTTCTGCGTTTTCTGATTTCTAGATTTGACTTCACTCACAAGAAGCAGTCCGGCGGGTCTGGGCAGTACGGTAAAGTAGTGGGAGTGCTGGAACCGTTGGATGCGGAAAATTACACCAAGCTTGAATTTGAGGACCAGACCATCGGCACCAACATACCCAAGCAGTTTGTGCCTGCTGTTGAAAGGGCAAGTTTCTTCATTTGTGATCTCACGTTTTATGCACAACCCTATAAAGTATAATTAGGATGATCTACCGGTTTCTCGGTATGAAGAAGAAACACTTTACAAAGCTTGTAGTCGTGTAAATTAATGGTATAAAATGATAACCACATTTTTTTTTATCGTGTGATTCCCATGTAAACAAAATGCATTATATGTTTGACATTTAGGATAGGAGGAACAGTGTCATGCAATTAAAGCAGGACCGATCCTATTTCTGAGTGCCTGTCTAAAGATACAGTATCTTATAGTACTGTGATTGAGATACAGTACAAAGCACAAATCTTTGAGTAATCTCAAGCCTATAAATAGAATTAGGCTTTATTGATCACCGTCCTACTTAGAATTACAAGCACACTGTTCTAATCCCCTTGAAGTTTCTAAGAATTATGGACAAATCCACCTAATCTTAACTGTTTGCTCTCACAGTCTTTGTGCAGCCTTTTTTTTCTTTCTTTCTTTCTCTTTCTCTTTTTCTCTTTTGGACTTTCTTCTTATCCTCAGCTTTTTTCTTTCCTTATGTTTCCTGTAGGGTTTCAGAGAGGCATGTGAGAAGGGGCCTCTAACAGGCCATAAGGTATCCGGTGTGCGGTTTGTATTGGACGACGGAGCGCATCACATGGTGGACTCCAATGAGATCTCGTTTATCCGAGCAGGAGAGGGCGCTATGAAACAGGGTTTGTGCCAGTGACCATACAGGCATTTGTGATAACCTTTCCACTTTCTATATGCTTTAAAGCATATTCAGGTTTTAAAGTCTAATAGTAGATTTACATGGAAAGTTAAGTGAAAGTATTTACTTTGGCTTAAAATGAAAAAGAACCAATTTAGGAATTCTGATAGCTTTAAAGTTTTTGGGGATTTGAGTTTGATGCATTCCATAAAATTATCATAAAGTTTTCTCTAATGCACTCGTTCATTTTCTTTAAATAGCAATGGAAAATGCTAATGTGGTCATTCTCGAGCCTATCATGTCCGTGGAGATCGTTGCACCCAATGAATTCCAGGGAACCGTCATTGCCGGGGTCAACCGTCGCCATGGTGTCATCACCGGTCAAGATGGGTCCGAGGGCTACTTTACTCTATACGCTGATGTAAGTTCATATTTGGATCAACTCTCTCTGCTCATTTTTAATATGAACAAATAGTCAATTTCTTAATATGAACAAAATTAAAATAAAAAACTTTATTTTAATCTCCATTCATTTTTTTTTTTTTGACCACATTGCTTCCACAAAGTTGATGGCTTAGCTCAAGCCTTCAAGGTTTGGATAATGTGTTGGATAGTTTAACCATCCAACTCCACTTATTTTAAATCTTCTTAGTTGTTTTCTTTGCTTAATGCAGCCTAATAGTTTGACCCTTCTGAAATGGCAGTTTTTTTTTGTAATGGTGGTCTTTGTATACTGTAGGTGAATTAACGCAGAAATATAAAGCTGTGACTTGATTTCTAACCCTCTTATCGATGTGTCTTTTTCAGATTCCGCTCAATGATATGTTTGGTTATTCCACCGAGTTGCGTTCTTGCACTGAGGTATTTAAAACACATTTATTAAGAATTATTACATTATTACATTTAAATCTGAATCAATTTGCAGAGAAACTGCACAGTGAAGCATTATTAAGTTTATATAAAAAAAAAAAAATAGCAGGATGATAAAAAAATAGCACAAATGTCTGTTCTTACCAGTATTCGACCAGCTAGTCCTTAACATGCCTGCTCTAAACACTCCATCCAAAGTACAGATGGCCCCCGACTTACGAACATTTGAGTTATGAATTTCTGCATGTAGTGCGGGAGAAATGAGTCGGCGTCACCGGTTTTAATGATTCAGTACAGGAGCACCATGATAGAAAATAACTGTCCTGTAAATCTTTCCTGATGGTGAATAATCCTAATTGCGGAAAATCCTCAACAGAACAGAATTCACAGTCGACAGAGAAAACACTGTTACCATTTGTATGAGATTAATTTACTTAAGCGCGGTTAGGGTTTTCGGCCACATGATGGCAGTGTGGGGAAGGTGGACAGATTTAGTTAAGCGGCAGGATATGCTTTACATTGTATATTTGTGTTGAAGGCGTATAAGACTCACTTTGTCAGACTTAAGAACAAATCGGACTTACAAACGTGCTCCTGGAACGGAAATCGTTCGTAAGTTGGGGACTACCTCTACTAAACATTGTATTGACTTTTTTTTTATTTCTCCGATTGTTTATCCCAACCCTAAACTGTAAGTGTGACAATGATAAGTACAGCAGAATCATGTTTAAATACAGGCTCAGATTGTACCATAAATGTTCAGAATCATGCAGAACTAAGCACTATTTATATATATTTTTTATTTCAAATATCATATAAGGGCATTTACTCAAGCATTTCTTTTTGTTACATAGGGGAAAGGAGAGTATACTATGGATTACAGCAGATATCAGCCTTGCCTGCCTTCTGTTCAAGAGGACCTTGTTAATAAGTACCTGGAGGCAACGGGACAGTTGCCTGCAAAGAAGGGCAAATGGAAGAGCTGAGCAAAACACCCATATTCATACAAACCCTCTCTCTCACACACACACACACATCCTTCTTATTAATTTGTCATTTATGTAATTTATATATGTATTAATACAATTTTAATTTGTAAATGCTCATCTGTTACGAACATGGTCTGGACTCAGGGAATGACTTTGAGTATGTATAGGAGAGACAGTGGATTATTTTGTACTGTGTACAACATAAGGAGCTACATGAGGTGTCTAATAAAAAAAATAAAACACTGTTTCTGTGTACTTTGATGCACACAAATAATAGATATTAATTGATCCTGTTTTTACATATACTCATGGAACAACACTTACCTTAATGGTCGATGTACCGTTAGGAAAAGCTAACGCACAGCTGGCAGGACAGTCCACTTCAACTTGCGAGCCCATATCTGTAGTCCTGATCACCGGGCTGCTGTAAATCACTGGACAGTGCCCAACCAGTGAGACAAGAACCAGACAAACCAAACAGGACCGATTCATTTTAAACAGGGAAAAAAACAACAATGCAGGCTTAGGGAAAACTGTAAACGATAAAGCGTGCAAAAGATGAAACTCTCAGAAGAGGTGCAGTTTTTGAAGTGAAGTGGGGGAGCGCACAAGAATGTTCACAAAGGGTGGCAAGTTAAACATCTCAAGAGTCTGCTCTCTTGTTTGCTCTCATTCCTTCGCTTGGAAACTGTTCTTGTGCAAAAAAAAAAAAGAATCCTCCCTCATACAGAGAACAGCTGAATACACTTTAAACTTGAGAGGAGGGGAGCATGTGGTGGATCGACCGAGTGTAAATCTGATTATGTAATATGAGTTAAAATATTTTTCTTTTCTAAAGTCTTCCTGTTTAAAAATAAATAAATAAAGGAATGTCTGTAGGACACTGTAGTGTATATTCTAGGATCCAGTCAATCAGCTGACCACTTCAGGGGACTAGCAGTGAAATGATTAGAATAGTTCTCAGCATTAATGCCTGTAAAAATGCCTGTGCATGCTTTTGACTTACTGCTGAAATAAAAGCAAAATAAACAGTATCTAATCCTTACATTTTATGTCTTCACATGAGAGAGAGTGGAGTACGGAGAGGAAAGGCAAATGGAGCTTTCGTAATCCTGGGTTTCTGTTTATCTGTTCTGGTGTGGAATGTTCTGCGCTGATTGCACGCAAGGAGAGCACAGCTGAATGTTTTCTTGAATTCCTGAACCTGTGGAAATCTTTCCACCAAGATTTTTATGCTATACCAGTATACGCTACAATCACGTCCTAAAAACATTTTTCAAGTGAAGCACTTTCTTAAGAAAATGGTAAAGCCTGAAAAACTATATTTTATATATATATGATATTAAAACATTAAAACATTAGCACTATAAATCTGGGAATGTGCTCAGGCCTTCTTTCATTATGTAAGCTGGTTATAATAAATGCATATACCCTTTTGAGGCATGCACAGTATTATGGACTCTGACAAGACCTGTAGAAATTAACTTCCAAATTGATCAACCTCAGTTATTATCACTCACACTAGATGGAGTCCTCAACCTTCTGGTTGGAGAGGGGTTAAGGTGAGAATACATAAGCAGTTAATCAATGTGCCATGGAAGTGTAGGGAAATTTGGTCCAAGATTAGTTCCTAAATCACATTAAAATGAGATGCTGTGGGAGGAAAAAAAAAGTCGCCAGGCAAATAAATGGGCTCTTTTGACTGACGCATCGGAGATGGGGATTTAAAGAAGTTGCAAACCTGCAGCATCTTGAGCCTGATTTATTGCCACCTTGCTGATTAATGTAATCATGAAATATGATCTCCAGGAAAGGGCCGTGCACTAGGCCGGAAATTAATGAGCTACACCCTCATTTACAATGGGTGCCAGGGCCACAGGAGGGGAAAACCTGTTTGTTGAGTGCAGATTAAATTTTCTGACAGATTACCAGGCCAGAGTGAATTATTTGCTATTCTAAATGACATTTGTGGTAATTACAAAGTCCTGGTGTCTGCTCGTCTCCCAGACCGTGTGTACCGAGCACTATTCCGCTCCGCAGGCTAGGAGGAGCTGCAAGATTGTGGCATAATATTATACATGATTGTTTTATTATTCTGTTTATTCAAGTGATCTAATGGCATTTACATGTGAGAGAATAACACAAGAGCACACAAGTAGTCATCTGGTCACAAGGTTATGAAGGATGATGAAGATGACTTATAATGATGAGTGTAAGAGTGGCGGCATTGTCGCGTTGCACCTCCAGGGTTGAGGGTTCGATTGCCACCTCTGTGCGCATGGAGTTTGCATGTTCTCCCTGGGATTGGTGGCTTTCCCCCAGGTACTCTGGTTTCCTCCCACAGTCCAGAGACATGCACTAATATTTGGTCAGTAGTGCTCCTGTTGTAGTTGTGAGGTCTGCAGAGCAACAGATGGCTCCGTTCTAGTTATGTAATATACTGTACATTCACCAGGAACTTTATTAAGTACACCTGTTCAATCCTCACATGAGATTTGAACATACGCCGGGTTGCTGCCAAGTTCGTCCCCAGGCTGCCGACCCAAGAGCAAAAGGAACATCACGTCTGAGTTTTCCTGGCACACTTTGAACTCCTTAGTATCAATGGAGCATTGTTTAAATACCACAGCCTACCAGAGTATTGTTGCTGACCATGCCCACCCCTTTGTGACCGCAGGATAAAGCTCCACGCCGCAAAGCTAAAATCATCTTTATCATTTCTTGGACATGACAATGAGTTCATTGGACTCAAATGGCCTCCACAATCACCAGGTCTCAGTCCAATAGGGCACCTTTGGATTTTATAAAGTAAGGGTCAATATCATAATGAAGTGCCGTCTACACGTTGTAATTTCCAAAAAATAAGCAATAAATAAACTGCATGTATGAGCAAATCACAAAAAAAAGTCCACCCCGTCATTGACAAATTCAAAGTAGAGTAAAAACATTTTTATCACGTAGTGATTATAAAATGTACATCTTTAGAAGGATATATTGTCCCTTTCTCAACAATATATTATAGTTAATGGGAAAAGGACTGATGACAGGGTGGACATTTTTTGCTGGAGTTAGCATTGAATGAGCACATGGTGGACTTTGAGATAGTGATGCACTGTTAAAGGTGACTGTATACTTTTAATCAGATATATTTTGAAAAGTTTATGTATTTATTAATATTTCACTATGATGGTGTTAAGGACAACTTGACAAAATCAAACTATAAACACACTCTCTCATCGTCTAATCCTGCATTATCCTGTATACAGGGTTGTGGGGATCTCAGGGCACAAGGTGGGATACAACCTGGACAGGGTGCCAATGCATCACAGGGCACGCACACACACACACACTTATTCATACACACCTAGGGACAATTTGGGAAAGCAACTTAGCCTAACCTGCATGTCTTTGGATTGTTGGAGGAAACCGGAGCACCCAGAGAAAACCCACCAGACCATGCGAACTCCATGCAGACAGACCCAAGGTGGGAATCGAACCCGGACACCACAAACACAATATGATGAAAATTAGAAAATACAATTGTAGATACTCAATGTCTTTAAAGCAGTTGTTACAGCCTTTATTAAAAAAAAAAAAAAAGACAAAATGTTTGTCTAATATCACTGATTACATCAACCATTTTCTCCAAGGTGCACTCTCAATGTCATTCATATATCGTCCATGCTGCTTTATAGTGCACACAGGGTCATAAGGGGCTTGGTATGGTAGCATATTAGAATAAGCATACAATTTCAGATTCTCTTACTGTACTGTATGTCCACACACAGACAACTACTCTGACTGACTCAAGATGATGTACTCATCATTCAGAACAGTCACTATAATTAATCAAGAAACACACAATCATGACGTATAGACCTGCAGATGCCTTTCAAAATTAACCACCCACACGATATCATCAGCAAGAACACCCAAATTCAGCAGGTTTAATGACCTTTTCAAAAGCAATGGCTTAATGGAGAGCTCTGCTGCAGTTTGGCAGTTTATTAATCTGCTCTGGTTGACTGTTTATTTGAAAAATCAACTATGTTATAAATGAATGTGTAGAATGCTGTGTTATAGGTAATAGACATAAAGTGCAACAAATCAAACAGCTGTGTACCTCATTAAACATCTTAATTAGATGATATCGCATAATAAAATATTAAAATTCAATCATAAACTTCAGATTTGATTATCATGCATGAATATTTTTCCAACACGTTACTCATTAGACACAACTTTTTTAATGAAAAGTATGCATTTCTGCTGGAGGGCCAGGTAACAATGTAATTCTACATCATTATTTTGGTTCTTCTTAAACTATGATTCCGTTGAGTTTATCCAGACACCATGCAAATCTTTGCACATAACTGTATGGACAAAATCACAGACGCTTAATAAAAAGGTTATTTAGGTACACCCGTAGGCATGAATGAGTGTCAGGAATGTGTGTGTAAATCAGTGGTTCCCAATCCCAACCCTGGTCCTGGAAAACCACTTGCCATACTGTAACCTACACTTTTTTTTGTGTTTTCCCTTCCACGAATCACCTTGTTCCATTCAGAATACATCATTAATTAGCTGATAAGTTAATTCAGCTGTACTGAGAGTAGAGAAAACCATAAAATGTGCAGGGCAAAAGGTTCTCCAGGACCAGGGTTGGAAACCACTGGCATAAATAATGCCCTAGGGTTGGACTTGTGTTGCATTCAGGATGTATCATGTCTGGTGCTCCTTAAATATACAATGTGCCAGGGACAAAGTGGGAATGAGTGAGCGATTGCACTTACTCACTCATCATGTATACAATTTTATCATGTGTACAAGGTTGCAGGGGGCATGTAGCCTATCCCAGGAGACTTTGGGCACAAGGCAGCGTAAACCCTGGACAGGGTGCCAATGCATTGCTGGGCATACACACACTCACAAACTCATTCGCACACCACAGACAATATGGGCACGCCAAGTAGCCTAATCTGCATGTCTTTGGACTGTGGGGGGAAACCCGGAGCACCCAGAGGAAACCTACCAAGCATGGGGAGAACATGCAAACTCCATGCACACAGACCAGAGGTGGGAATCGAACCTGGACCCTGTAAGTACAAGGCGACAGTGCTAACTATCTTCTTCTTTGTCTTTCGGCTGTTCCCTTTCAGGGGTCACCACAGCGAATCATCTGCCTCCATCTAACCCTATCCTCTGCATCCTCTTCTCTCACACCAACTAACTTCATGTCCTCTCTCACTACATCCATAAATATCCTCTTTGGTCTTCCTCTCGACCTCCTCCCTGGCAGTTTAAGCCTTTTACTACCTCCTTTTACCGATATATTCACCATCTCTCCTCTGAACATGTCCAAACCACCTCAATCTGGCCTCTCTGACTTTATCTCCAAAACATCTACTGTAACATGGGTTGTCCCTCTGATGAATTCTTGATCCTATCCATCCTTGTCACTCCCAAGGAGAACCTCAACATCTTCAGCTCTGCTACCTCCAACTCTGCCTCCTGTCTTTTCTTCAGTGCCACTGTCTCTAAGCCATAGAGCATCGCTGGTCTCACCACTGTCCTGTACACCTTTCCTTTCATTTTCGCTGATACTCTTTTATCGCACAACACACTTGCAACTTTTCTCCACCCATTCCAACCTGCCTGTACCCACCTCTTCACCTCCTTTTCACACTCTCCGTTGCTCTGGACTGTTGACCTTAAGTACTTAAAGTCCTGCACCTTCTTTACCTCTGCTCCCTGTATCCTCACCGTTCCTCTTGGGTTCCTCTCATTTACACACATGTATTCCGTCTTACTGCGGCTAACCTTCATCCTCCATACCTCCACCTCTCCAAATTTTCTTCCACCTGTTCTCTGGTCTTGCTACCAAGCACAATGTCATCTGCAAACATCATAGTCCATGGCAACTCCTGTCTAACCTTATCTGTCATCCTGTCCATCACCAGAGCAAACAAAAAGGGGCTCAGAGCCGATCCTTGATGCAGACCCACCTCC
Organism: Clarias gariepinus; assembly: GCF_024256425.1. Lineage (NCBI taxonomy): Eukaryota > Metazoa > Chordata > Actinopteri > Siluriformes > Clariidae > Clarias > Clarias gariepinus. Next base: position 7,700,716 of record NC_071124.1, on the reverse strand, counting down.
ACCTTGAACTCTTCTGTCACACTTACAGCACATCTCACCACTGTCTTACAGCTCTCATACATGTCCTGCACCACTTTAACATACTTATCTGCCACTTCCTCATACAACACCACAGCTCCTCTCTCGGCACCCTGTCATACGCCTTCTCTAGATCTACAAAGACACAATGCAACTCTTTATTACCTTCTCTGTACTTCTCCATCAGCATCCTCAAAGCAAATACTGCATCTGCTGTACTCTTTCTAGGCATGAAACCAAATTGCTGCTCACAACAGCATACAGCAATTGCTGCAGCACTTCCATACCTCTACAGGTATGTCTTTAGGACCAACAGCCTTTCCACTCTTCATCCTCTTCAACGCCCTTCTCACCTCACTTTTACTAATATTTGCTACTTCCTGCTCCACAACAGTCACCTCTTCTACTCTTTGTTCTCTTTCATTTTCCTCATTCATCAACTCTTTAAAATACTCCTTCCATCTTCCCATCACCCTCCTGGCATCTGTCAGTACATTTCCATCTCTATCTTTAATCACTCTAACCTGCTGCACATTCTTCCCAGCGACCAATTTGAAAGATTTGGCCTAAATAGCAAATTCTTATAATAAATTCTATGCATGGCAGGGTTCTAGTGTAACGGGATAAATAAAAAAATTCTTGCCCTCAGTCAGCGCGTGCAGATGAAACCATTTTTACTGGGATCACTTAATGTGTATGTACTATAATGTGTTATGTTCACCGCTGATATAACAGTGCTGAAGTGGTATAAGTGAATTTTAAGAAAAAAATCCTTTAATTCATTCTACTTTTTGATTTCTCATCTGTGATTTACTTTCTGATTACTGAACAGGTAGCGCTGATGACAACAGAAGTACAACTGTGGCGTAAACATAAACTTTTCAATATCCTCTCTTTCCCGTTGATGAACTGACAGTAGATTTAAAATCCTGCTGTGGTTTTGCGTACATTTTGTGCAATTTCCTAATATTTTGCCACCAATCCAGTGGAAACACAAACACATTGATAAACATGTATAGTTATCAGCTGTGAATTAAACAGTCAGTAGAAACTATACATTTTTATCAATGTCTTCAACCAGGAAGAAGTCTGGCAAAAAGAATTAAACCTAACAGTCCTTATACTGTATGAGGATGGTACAAGGATAAAGTTGGTAGAAAATGCCATGTCTCATATGAGAACATTCTGGAATCTCAAATGCATATAAAACAGTGTCACTTGTCTGCTCTGCTGTGTTTATTGAAACAATTTCCGGGTTGGGGAAGGGGGGAAAAAAAGAAGCGCGTGTTCATGTGATCACGTGACTCCCTGTAGTCACATGACCTTGATATTCTTTTGTCGGGTCTATATTAGCGGCTGCACGCGCTTTCGGTTAAAACGCAGCGAAATGGCGAACAGGGCGGAAATCCGCGGGCTTGTAGATGAGAATGAAGACGACGATGGAAACAGCAGACGCTTGTCTCCGTTTTGTGACCCGAATCATTTACTCCACCGGATTGTCGTGCTTGTTTTTATGTGTTTCCTGGGATTCGGTGAGTAACGTAACTCTCAGCCTTGTTCCTAAATAACAGAGCTGTAGTGTTTAACATGGAGACTTTCTGATCATCATTCTGTGTTTCATCGCTTTTAGGAAGCTACTTCTGTTATGACAACCCTGCTGCCCTTCAGAAACAAGTCATCCAGGTTAGAGTGGGCTGTTGTTGTTATTGTTATTGTTGTTTGTTTGTTATCTGCTCATGTGATGTAATTCATTTCTCAAGCTTTCCTAGGAAAGGAAAATATCAAATCCTCCTTTAAGATAGTGATTGATTTTAAGCTCTAACTAGACATTGATTTACTGCCTTGAACTTAAACAGGGGGATCTGATTGTCCAGGATCTGACATGTTTAGAAAGTTCGTTCCAAACATGACATACACTATACAAATAAACCTATTTGCCTAAAAACCTGGTAATTATTGAATTCAGGTGTTTTAATAACATCAAGACATCTTGGACACAGTTTGGTGAAGACCCGTTTCCATTCCAACATGACTGTGCCCCAGTGTACAAAGCAAGAACTATAAAGACGTGGTTTTGATGAGTTCGGTGTGGAAGAACGTGACCGGTCCGAGCACAGAGCCCTGAACCTCAACCCCATCGAGCACCTTTGGGATGAACCGGAATGGAGATTGTGAGCTCGTCCAACATCAGTCCCTTGACCTCATAAGTTCTCTACAGAATGCAATGGGTGCAAATTCCCACACAAACACTCCAATATCTTGTAGCCAGCCTTCCAAGAAGAGTGGAAGCTGTTCTAGCTGCAAAAGGGGAACCGACTCCATATTGAAGTTTATGTATTTGGATACAATATCACTGTAGGTTTGGACAAATATTTTTCAATATCTACAAAATAAAATAAAAACTTGTCTTAGAAGAAGTCTTAACATCTTTTGACGGTGGCACAGTGGTGTAGTGGTTAGCACTTTCACCTTACATCTACAAGGGTTAGTTTTTTGCCTCATGGTCTGTGTGCATGTTCTACCCGTGCTTGGTGGGTTTCCTCCAGGTTCTCCAGCTCTCCAGGTTCTCTGTGTTTTTTACCCACAGACCAAAGACATGCAGATTAGTCATAATCATTCTTCCCAAATTGCCCATAGTATTTGTGTTTACCCTGCGATGGATTAGGCTCCCAAGGTCTCCCAAGATTGGCCCCAGGTTCCCCATGACCCCTTATAAGTGGTGTAGAAGATGAAGGAATAAATGAATGAACATCTTTTGAAACATTATATTTAAATACCTGGATTTGTCATACAATCTTAGAACTATATGAATCACTTAAAGTTACACTATTGAGCAAAACAACTAGGAGTTTTGTTAAACTCATGTGTGCTATCTGATTCTACCAAAAAAACGTTTGAACATTGATTTTGACATGCACATAACACAGAGGTGGCCTCTTGGGTTTCACGTTCTCTCAGTGTTCTTCCCCTTTTGTTCAGGTAATGAGGCAAAAATGCAGCTCGTCATCAAAGTCATGCACTGTAGGCTGATTGCGTGTTTTCCCATCGTTTGACTGTGTGTGAGCATTTGAGTGTGGGTTGTGCTAAATATCAGCGTGGCTAAGATAGAAGATGAGAAGCTTCGCCCTCATGCCTGCATTTCACCACAGCCGCGCAAATATTCAAGCTCAACAGCATGACTTGAGTGTGAAATTGCTTAATGATAAAATAGACTTTTTTTGTTACTAAAGGTATCTTGCATAATCTAATAAATTAACTCGGGTTTAATATACACATGGATTACCTTCATACGGAAACAGGTCTGTCTATGTAGAAGGTAAAGTATGCAGGTAGTGGTGCTGTAACTAAGAGCTTAAATGACCCTCCCAGGAGCACTGCTGGATCTAATAGGCTAAGGCTATAAATTAAGTTTGGTAATATGTAATCATAATGATTGTTTTTTTGGGAAGATTATTAAAATTATTACTGGTTCACATAAATTGTATACTATATGGCCAAATAAAATTGCCCGTACATGTGCGAATGTTGACCAGAGGTCCTACCACAGCCGTACAAGATGGGAATAAACAGACATGGTCACCACTGACCTCCGTGGTCCCTATTTGAACTACAGAGGTTCCTAGAAGGATGGATGGATGGATGGATATGGCCAATTGTCTATAGACGCCTGACTATTGAGCATTTCAAAAACCATGAACATTAATATGGAGATGGGTCGTCTTTTGTTGCTGTTATAGCTACTACTGTAGATCCTGTAATGTGGCAGTGAGGAAGTATGCCCATTCAGACAGTTGTACTTCTTCATTGGTTCCCAACTCATGTCTTCATGGAGCTTTGTGCACAGAGGCAGTGGTACAGCGTGGATTATTTTTCTGTCACAGCAGAAAATTTTACAACAAACATTTGGCTTATTAATTTAAAAATGACCTCATACTGTTTCTCAGTTTAAAGTTCCACAATACTTTTCACGTTTTCACGCATGTGAAATAGATTCCAAGTATCATGTAAATTATAGCAGCCATGACCTTCAGCCATCCCCTTACCAGCCTGTCTCTTCCCCCTTTTGTGAGGGTAATGAGGCAAAAAATGCAGCTTGTCATCTTACCAAGAAGCCGGAACAGCTTTAGCTCGGACTGTTACAAAGCGCTGACATTGAAGAATCCTTCCGAAAGTGCTAAATAAGCATCTTCTTACACAAAACCTCACCGTATCAACAAATGCACATTCAAAAAGAAACTTTTCATGCAGAGTGTCAGCCATACAGCTCTCGGTGTAAGTTGGTTTCTGTGCAGTGCTGTGCTATAACTGTACAGTATATAATCCATCCTCACTATCCATGTATTTAAATATAAGATAAAAAGGGATAAGAAGTTCCCATGTCACATGTATGGTCTAGTTTCTACCACTGCTGCAAAGTTCTTAAGAAGAATTACCAATTTTCCCGTTTTTAAAGCCAGTCTTTCGTTTATGGTCTCTTATGGTTCATGGTTAACCATGAATTCCTGTTTCACTTGAAAGTATAAACATGCAGAAGGGCAGAGAATGAAATGAGAAAAAAGGTACTTGACCTCTACGGCTTCTGCAGTGTTTGTCATTTCAATGCAAATAGCAAATAGTGTCTGTTTTTGTCTGTGATCACAGAACAATATCTGTAATTCATAGTGAATATGCAGTATGATTAAAATAAATAATTAGCACTTGGTCATAGAGAAATTAACATATGAATCGATATTCTTTTATGTGCAGAGTTGTGTTTCACTCCAAAATCGATTTTTAAATGATTTATTACAGTTATAATAGAGATGCAACGATCAATCAGCCAGCCAGTGAATTGAATTGACTTTTTTTTTTTTTTTTTTTCTTTTACACGGCCTCAAATAACTCTAAAATCTTTGAGTGGTCTGGGTGGTCACGGCCGATCAAGATGAAAAGCAAACATTTATTTACAATCCTACAGGTGGCGCACTCTAAACTATTCACACACTGGTGCCCCATGTGCTAGAAGTAAATTATTTGCTAAGTAAATATTAAACTTTCATATTTGTAGTTATTTTGTAGTGTGGCATATAAATGCTACAAAATATGATTGACCCATGATTTTGAAGTGAATGGTTTCAAACCGAAAATAAGTTGGCCGTCACATACATGAACTGATTAATAACTCGTGATTAACTTAGTTGTGAAGCTGCTGAATAAAACTATAGTTTCGATGACAATATTTTTTTATGGTTTAAGGGCTTAAATTTGTAACAAAAAAATTAATTCTGGCTGCACAATGACGTAATTCTTTCTTTCTCTATCTCTCTCTTTTTCTCTCCACTTTTACGTTTGTCTTAATAGGATATGCAGCTAAATACCTCCAAATTCATGCAGCTTTATGCCTGGTACTCATGGCCCAATGTAGTTCTTTGTTTTGTGGGAGGCTTTTTGTTGGACAGGGTGTTTGGCATCAGGTGAGTTCCATTTATTTGTATTTAATTTCACATGTTTTAAAATGGCAGGTTGTCTGAATCCAACAAGTGTATGTTTAAGGAAAAAAAATTTGATCTGAAATTCCGAATTCATTGAGCTAAATGTCGCAGCAGAAGAAAGAGTGATGCATACGTTGGGAAAAAAAAAATATTTATTTTTTTACTTTTCATCAATGTGCTGAAATTTCAGTTTCATCAGATATGTATGCTGCCTGGCCCAAAAAAAAAAAAAGTCTGTCTTGATTGAAATGAGCAAATGCCTAAGAGGCTTTGATTGGATTTGAATAATTCATATGTTTTAACTGGCACATTTATTTTTAAAATTCTACCTGATGTAGTCAGTAGCTTCTTGTTTCTTAACGAACCATATTGGAAGACTTAACATGTGGTTCAAATAAAAACAACCAAAGAGCTTGCTTAAGTTGTTGGAATAGGGTTTAGATCTGATCAATGCAGTGTTAAAATCTGTAAGGACCAATGCCTAAATAATAAACTATATGAAATGGATCCTGATGTTGGATCAAGACGTACATTTCCTTCATAAATTGTTGGGATCAATTGACTTATACAAGATGCAGGATAGGACGCTCAAAAGCTACACAAAAATCCACCACAATGTTTATCATGCAGAACCCATCTGTCCATCAAACATATTTTATTTGACTCTATCTCCTTAACTTGTTTTATTCTGTTGACACTTTTAACCCAAATGTACAGTAGTTTTAAAGTTCTTAGAAAAAACATCTTTAAACATCATCTCTAGTTTAATATTTAATAACAAAATTGACTCTCGCCAAGAATATAGCCATAGAAGTTGACATGGCGTTAAAAAAAGAAGGAATAAAACCTGCAAGGCAGATTATCAGAATGATCATATCATTGGATTTGTTTTTCCTTGATGGAATGGATCATTTTTATCTTGCTGTAATTAAAGCTAAAGACAGTCTGACGAAATTAGTGTGCACAACTTTTTTTGGGAGACCAGACATTGTATCTCTACGTGATTCTGTGCTACTTGACCACCTAGTTACCTTTCTGTGATGATTTTAAACCTGTAAGAGTTTTTATGCCAGCACGTTTGACGCTCTTGCTCTTTCTAGGCTGGGGACGATCATCTTTTCGCTCTTCGTGTGCGTCGGACAGGTAGATACTCATCCATAATTCTTTTTAAAGGCATGCTTTAAAGACTACTGTATGGAGTGGAAATGCAAAAGATTTGCTTAAATGGGAAAGGGGAAAGATAACCTTAAGTGTCTTGTACTGTGTTGCGCCTTAGTGTTGTTGCAATTTTCAGTCTCGTCAAAAAATTCTGTGAAGCCGCAATCCTTTGAGATGGGGGTGGATTTACTCTGAGAGAGACCACTCTCATCAAAATAGAAATGTTTCATCACAGGAGGAAAAAAGCTGATTAGTCAGAAGAACTGCATTGTTCTTCTGCGCTGACAACGTTTCTCTAAGGAGCCATGCTCAAAATAAAAATCCCCACACACCATAACGAGGAAAATGTTTGTTTATTTTTTTCTCTTTTAATTTGTTACTTGTTTGTATTGAGCCATATGTTACAACACAGCCTTGTTTGCACTTTTTGTTCTGTACCATAACATTTTACTGTTATAATCATATCTGTACAGGTACACAATCATTTATTTATTCATGATTATTATTTTTATTAATTGTATTTTTTTTGCAGGTCATATTTGCCATAGGCGCTTTAGTCAACCATTTCTGGGTGATGGAGTTTGGGCGCTTTGTTTTCGGGTAAGGTCTTATTACGCGTAGGAAATATTTAAATTTTGACTTTTTTTAAGTAATTATGACTGAATCATTGTAAACACATTTTCCTCAATATGCAGCATCGGAGGAGAGTCTTTGGCTGTGGCACAGAACACATATGCAGTGAATTGGTTTAAAGGGAAGGAGCTTAACCTGGTATTCGGCCTGCAGCTCAGCATGGCGAGAGTGGTGAGACATGGTGCAGGAGTGGCCTTTGGGCCTCAGGATTAAAAAAAAGTGTACAAGACAGTTGTTAGGCTGTAACTTGGATGTTTTAATTCTGTGAGTGGCGCAGTGGTAATGTGCTCGCCCCATCATCCAAAGATCGCTGGTTCGAACCCCGGATGATGCTGTTTTTCTCTCACAGCCGGAGGCACAGAGAGCTGATTGGCCGAGCTCTCTCAGGGGGGAGGGATGAGAGGCACTTGCGCTCCCACATTAATCGCGGCTCTACAGCCAATCAGGGGCGTCTGTGAGATCGCGCACGCGGAAGAAGCGGCTAGCGCTTTCCTCCGAGTGTGTTACTCCGCCCCAACGGTGCGTGAGCAAGCAGTTCGAAAAGATGCGGTCGGCTGTCGTCACGCGGTTCGGAGGAAACACAGGATAGTCTTCAGCCCTCCCGACTGAGTGGTAGTAGTAGCCTTAATGTGGGAGCCCCCTAGTGACGGGGAGGAAGTGGACACAACTAAATTAGGGAGAAAATTACACCTATTATTTTGAGACCAATTAAGCCCTGTATGTACTTAATACGCAAATATTACAATAATAAATAAATGAATGAATAAAAACTAGGACACTTAATTAGATTGACTAATAAGGGTGATTTGCTTTATTTACTTTAAGAGTTATTTGTTCTCTGAATAGTGTGTTAATCTTGTTTGTGTATGTTTGATTTCTTCCAGGGCAGTACAGTAAACATGAACATCATGTGCTGGGTGTATGATCAAATGAAGGATGTAGTGGGGCAGACGGGTCACTTTACTCTCGGAGCTGCACTCATGATCGGTAATAATGCAACTTTCAAAGTCAAGCAAAAGTCTAATGGGGTATAATGAAGCAATTTTCTGACTCTTTTACAATGCAAGAGTGTACACCACTGATTAAAAGCGTTTTTGTAGAACTCATGGATGTAGCAACAAAACTTTTATCTAACTTAATTGTTCCCTCTTGGTTGAATATATTATGGTTATTTATATTGAAATTTCCCGTTTGAAGTTTTAACCTACAAAATTTAAATATATATTGAAATCTGTCTGTCTGTCCATCTGTCTACACTATCTATATACTGTATCTTTAGATATTGATTTGGGTATAGAAACCTAATGTAGATATCATACTCTTAAGCATATTATAGTACCACACAAAAACTCACCTACTCAATCAATACTCAATCAAGTTTTTACTGTATTATGTTTTTTCCACATAGAAGAAGAATCTTGAAGGCATCAAGGCTATGCAATAACACATGGAAACATGCAAAAAGCAAAACGTCTTGAATGTTAAATTCTTTAAAGTTGACACTTTTTGCTTTGATGAAAGCTTTGCCCACTCTCGCCGTGCTCTAAATAAGCTTCATGTGGTAGAAGGTGTTCCTATACATGCTGATGACTTGTTGGCTGCCAAATGTGTCCAAATTAGGGCAAACGCCTAGAATCGAAAATATAGTTGGGTGGTATAACCATATAATTCTACAGTACCTCACATTTCAGCAACCACTTTTTTATATGCTTTCAAGGGACAATACTATAGAAATGGGAATTGTATATATTGTAGACTAGTCAATGTGTAGCTTGTATATCAGTACAGAATTTACTGTCCTCTAACAATAACTGAGCATGCAGACTTTAGCGTCTGAATAACTGGCAACGGAAATGAGTACTGTGTCTAAAGTGTCAATGATTTGTGTGAGCACCATCAGTATCTAGTACGGACTTAAACCTCCTGGGCGTGGAACTCACCAGAGCTGCACGCGTTGTTACTGGGATTCTTTTCCACTCATCCATAATGATATCACGGAGCTACTGGATGTTAGACACATGGCGCTTCGCCACCTTCCACTTGAGGACGCCCTACAGGTGTTCAATAGGGTTCAGGTCTGGAGACATACTCGTCCACTGACAAACACATGAACGATGAGTGGGACATGTAACTTTGCATAGTTAAAGATGTGCAGCTGTTATTACTTTGGAGTGTACTCGCTTTTGTTGCCAGGTATTTTGACAATAATGGCTGTATGTTGAGTTATTTTCAGGGGTCAGTAAATCTATACTGTTATACAAGCTGTATATTGTCTACTCTAAAATGTATTCAAGTTTCATATCTATAGTATTGTCCTTTTGTCTATTTTCGATGATGTGCTAAAATGTTTGCTGAAATTAGAGGGGTGTACTCTCTTTGAGTGTGTGTATATCGTTTTCTAGCTTTGATATCTTCAATATTGTTCTATTGTTAAATCAGGACCAACTCTTTGCACTCGCTAGAGTGTTGCCATTTGACGCTCCATCAAACCCTCGTGTCATTTCATACTCGATCTTTAAATCTTGAGTCTCTTGTTACACTGTCAGTGAGGGCTTGTTTGAAATGTAAAGCCATTTCTCATTACTATATGCAAAAAGAAAAGAAACCGGAGCCTGAGAACTGACGCGTCATTAAGTTTCCGGTTTCACTTCTGCTCTATTACCCTTCCATCTCATGCTGCTGTAATCCAGATAATGCACAGCTCAGACGTTTTCCCCTTTCTGCTTAGGAATTCATTTTGTAAAGTTGAAGTTTCCCTTTTTTAATCATTTAAGCAGTTTAATTTTCAATGATTTTTCATCATGCACTTTAATCACCTACAGAAAACTACTCCATACGTACAGGCACTTGCCGAAGAAACAGGAACGTGGTGTGTTCAAATAACAATTTGTGTTTTACTCAGCACACAGAAACTCCCTGTCGCGAACACGAATGCATGTAAATATCCATCATGGAAACTAAGTGTGGTGGAATTTGTGGCTGTTCAGCAAATGGTATAGGAGGAACTGAAGTGTGTTTGTGTGTAACTTGTTTTTCAGCTGCCTCGACATGTGTCTTATCTCTCGTGTGCGCTCTGGTATTGGCCTACTTTGACAAGCGGGCCGAGAGGATACTCAACAAGGAGCAGGGAAAGACCGGTCAGTTAACTGTGTGTGTGTGTGTGTGTTTTTATGTTCGGTTTGCTATAAAAATCAAGCTGTTCGATTGCCTGTCTGTGTGAGCACCACTTGGAAATGGACTGATAAACAACATATATTCTGCTGATCCAAGTGCCTTTTTTGTGACCGTATTACATGCAGCTTGGTAGTAAAGATTAGGACCCATATGGGACGTAATTATAGTCTTTCTTTCAACCTTGAAAGCTTTTCATACCTCCTTCTATATGATGCTGTCAATATAACGGCTTAACCAGGCATTAAATGCTGAAACTGGAAAAGGGTAGTGATTCGGCTTTTTATTATTGTTATTTGTGTGTTCGTAGGTGAAGTGATCAAGTTATCTGATGTAAAGCACTTCCCTTTCCAACTGTGGATGATCTTCATCGTCTGTGTGGGATATTATGTGGCCATCTTCCCCTTTATAGGCTTGGGACAGTGAGTGAGCGCACACACACAAGTAGTGTTAATACATCAGATGTTTTATGTTATAAAATGAACTGGGAACATATTAGTGAACATACAGTATGTTTAATCAGTTAAAAAAAAAATTTATTTATTTATTTTTTAATAAAGAGTTTGTTCTGTTTTTTTAAACTACAAGGGGTGTTCAAGACAAACCGGGACTTTTGATTGTGCATAATAACAGAACACCGTTATAAGCTGAGTAAAAGCTACCTTTTATTTCTCTATATAATCTTTATATAATTCCTCTCTTTAGTACACTTGTCCCAGTGCTCCACTTGTGCTTGTATGCCATCAAGGTATCAAGGCCAGAGCCTTCAAGCCTCGAAACTCCTATAATAGCACAAAAATGTGGAAATGGCTTGGAGCGAGGTCGGGACTGTACGGGGATGTGGCACTAACTCCCAGACAAGTTCCTGTAATGTGCAGGTGGTGTCTGTGAACGATTGTGCGTACAGTTCCCACAGTCGGATGCGTCTCTTCCACAAGCTGATGACAAGTTATCTGTTGATTTTCCAGCATCAGGCGTTCCACTCACTAAATGTTTACAGAAATGACTACAGAAATGACTATGCTGTGGGCCATAGCATCTGGGATCATCGTTCATGCATGCACATGTTTCTTGGGTTTCTGAATAGTGCAAACGTTTTAAACGTCTTCTGTAAATGTCGATCGCTTTCATGCTTTCGCTCTTGAGAAATTTCATCACTAGTCCCGGTTTGACTTGAATGTCCCATATATAGGGACCTAGAATAGTGGCTGAAATCTAGGGTTTAAAAAAAATGTATGGCCCAAATGGTGATTGATTTATATTTATGGACAAATATAGAACCATTACGCTCCCAAAAGCAAAGGTAAATTGCATAACAGTCTTGTGTAAATAAATAAATAAATAATTTTTTATAAACTTCACCGTTTATCTAACAGGCATGTCCTGCTTTAATAGAAAAATAAATATCCAGAATTCTGGCTTCGGGCTGCAAAAACTCAATAGTACAAATGAATAAAAAAAAAAAAATCCATGTTACTGGCCTTAGTATGGACAAACAGATCTGCCGAGGCATTCTTTTGGGGAAATGCTGTTAATCATTTAGGACTCTGAGACAGGATGTGCCTAAAAAAAGGACATTGGTTCAGGTTTGTATGTACGGCAGCTGTGGAGGGAGAACAAGTCTGATTTGTCAGTTTGGCAGGCAGTAAAGCTGCTTTGCTGACGGCTAAATCTGAAGTGTATGCATTTCTCTACAGTCTGTTGACTTTTTCTACATATCATTATTCGATCCCCGCTAGTAGAGTATTTTTATTCTTATGACAAACTTGTCCGTTGTCAGGAAGTGTTCATTTTTCCAACGAGTGTCAAATGCAAGACTAATATACTTCACTGTGGTGCCTGGCCACATCAGCATTCTATTGAGTCCCAGAGGATCCAACATCTATCAAAAGGATATTGCTATTGTTATGATGTTTCTTTATTTCTGTATTTAACTTGCACAATTCTATTTATACACATCATGGTGGAAGAGGAAATCTTACAAGCTTATCCTAGTCTCCAATCTCATCTTCTCATGCTCTCCTTAATATCATTTTTCAAGATCACCACAGTGGTTAATCGATGTGCCATTTGGAGTTTAGCACCAAGCTCATTTTTGAAGCCTTTTGAAACATGTTCCAAAAGAAATGCAACAGAGCATTACTGATTAAAATAGATGCATATCTGATGTGTGGTACAAGTCCATAAAGGTGCATCGATGGAGCATAACTTCAGTTTCTGCATGATGTGAAAACAATGCATGACGAAGGTTGTGTGGGCCAAATGTAGCAAAAGGTTTTTTGAGACATCTTTTCTGGCTGTCTCAGCAATTTCCTTAATCTCTTTGGGCTTTCGGACAAATGCAGACCTGAAAACCCAAATTCCTGTTTCTTTCCCCCAATGGCATCTATACTACCTATGCAGTACCATGCCGTTCACCAAAAAAAAATTAAATTGTTTAAGGGTGACTGTTGATGATCTGTAATTTTCAATCAAATTAAAATGCAGATATTGCATCTGGCATCAGGAATAATGGTTTAACCATAGTAAGTGCATTCTTGTACCTCCTTGATTTGTGTAACTGGTTTATCCACTGCTCTCCTGTAGGGTTTTCTTCATTGAGAAGTTTAACTTCACTCCACGCCAGGCAAGAGCAATCAACAGGTAATCTCGCATGATGTTTTGTCACAAGTGATGGTGAGACAGATTGTCTAAGGGTGGATTGCTAATATTTTGTCAGTGTTTTATTTACACCAGTGTTTTGTTATGAGGCTTTTCTTCTCCCCCCCAGCATTGTGTACATCATCTCGGCTCCAGCTTCCCCTTTGTTGGGTCTCTTGGTGGATAAAACGGGCAAGAACATCGCATGGGTTATGTGCGCTGTGGTCGCCACGCTGCTTGCTCACTTGATGCTGGCTTTCACCTTCTGGAACCCCTGGTTTGCTATGGTAAAGCCTTTGGGCAAATGGCACAGAATGGCACATTAGGCAATTGCAGAGTTTTAATAATGCAGCTTTAATAATGAGCACAAAATGATGCAAATTTAATTTTTATTTTGCTTTTTATTCTAATATCAAATCCTTATGACCTCCATAGGTCCTCTTAGGTGTGTCTTATTCGCTGTTGGCCTGTGCTCTCTGGCCAATGGTGGCCTTTGTAGTGCCAGAACACCAACTGGGAACGGCATATGGATTGTAAGAATCCAGTTTTCCATTTGACTTTTGATTTTATGCAGTGCTTAATAATAATAATAATTATTATTATTATTAAAACTGCTCAATTTATAGTTTAGCATTATATAAACCGTGTTCAACTTTATTATCTATTATTCTCTTTTTCTCTCTCAGTATGCAGTCCATACAGAACCTAGGTTTGGCACTTATCTCTATGGCAGCAGGAGCCATTCTTGACAGCAGGGGTTACCTCTTCCTGGAGGTCTTCTTCTGTGCATGCATCTGCGGTGAGTGACAATGCTGTGTCAACATGTACACCGCCTGGCCCAAAAAAAAAGGCACCATTTGAGAAGGGTCAAATTATTGGACTAAATCAAGCAAAAAAAAACAACTGAGGAGATTTGAAATTACTAAAACGGGCTTAAAAAAAGCTTGAGCCTATTCCATGGTGAGGGGCGCTTCATGGTACGAAGTGAAGCACATAAAGTGATGCACTCATCATACATAGTAGCCACTGTACAAGACTCTGCAGCCAGTGTTATGATCTAGAGTTGCTTCAGTTGGTCAAGGCTAGACTTAGCAAAATTATGTGGCGATAAAATGAAGTGAGCTGACCACCGGAATGTACTAAATGACCAGGGCCTGTATTCACAAAGCTTAAGCCTAAAAGTTGCTCCTAGTGATGAAATTTTAAGAAAATTGTTAGAATTATGACATTTTCTTAAAATTTCCCCTTAAATTTAGGACTAAATCTTAGTAAAGATAAAAATGATTCACGAAACATTTTAGCCAGAAAAACAGCTCCTAAGGTAAAAAAAAAAAAAAAAGTAGAGAGGAGGACTTAAGAGGCTTAAGAGTCTTTATAGCAGAGGACAAAATGGTGAAAAGAACGCTGAACGTAAAGCTAAAAGTCAGCACTGCTCTTTTGTCCAATTTGTTTTTTTTTTATTCTTTTACTTTCTTCCATCTCTCTTGGATTGTTGGCTACATACCATCCAAAAGTGCAACTTATAGACTGTCCTGCAATCATGTAAACTGATAAAAAGTGAGCCATTTTGCTCCCATCAATCTGAAATAAATCACAAGTAATGAAATCTGTATGGTAATAAATGTAAGAACTTAAATATAGTAACTATGGTGTAAAAATTTGTTGTTTCCAAAAAAAAAAGACAAATTTTCAACATTTGATGTTTTAATTAACTTCATTTATTTTCTATATTTATTTTCAATATTTAACCTACTACGTATAACAGAAACTTTGCTTAAAGCAGTCTGTATTCATGATTATACAATTTCTTCTATTTCTATTATCATGTATTTTATATTCATAAAAAGCGCATTTTAAGACCATTACAGATTTAAAAAAAAAAAAATTTTATTAACCAATCACAGTCCCTAAATTGCTGCATCAACCTTAGCAATGGGGTCGACCACACCTCCTCACTAAGATAATGGTTTTTGTATTTTCCTTACTTAAAGTTGCTAAAGAGAAGTTTCCTAAATCACTTTTAGTCTAGGACTCCCAGCCTGGACTATTTAGGCTAAGATAGAAGCTTTTTGAGAAAATTCTAAGAAGCTTTGTGAATACAGGCCCTGGACTCCAATTGTGCAGCAGTGGTTCTGGAAAGCATTTTCACACATGGATTGTCCACCACATTGTGCGCTGTTGTAGCTTCTACTGCTTCACAGGATTACTTGTACTCCGATATCGAGCTCCCGTTTTTTTTCCACCCTTCCGGTGAGCCCGATTCATGTCTCCTCACACACATACTGTTCCAGTAACCAGGTCTTTGGACATCTAGTTCACTCACACCATACATTAGTTGTATATATTTTGTAAATATTGTTTTCTTTTTTAGTTTTTTTGTGCACCCTTTTGTTAAGTTTGTTTGTATAATACACATTTGGTTTTGCTAATTGGTCGTTGTGGTGTCAATCTTGCTCGCGGGTTTTAAAGCATCGCAGGCACTAAGATAAAGATCTCTCGTTTTTGAGTAACTCAGTTTATCTAATTAATCTGATTGTTAAACTGTAATCAAAGGTAATTTAATGAAATGTTTGAGTGTGTGACTATTTTTGGGCCAGGGTGTACAGTATATACTGTGTGTGTAAAGCCAGAATTTCTAAATATGTATTAAATTACGCTGGTGTAGTACACAAAGTACCTTGATGATTAAATTGCCAGATTTTAGAAAATGTAACGAACGAATGAGCAAACTTCTAGTGGGCATGGTGCATTGAGATATAATATGTTGTATTTTCTCTTTCAACAGTGGCTCTGATAGCAGTGGTGTTGCTTTACATTGCGGACTTTGCTCGAGGTATGTTTGTTTAGCAGGAAACTGTATAAAAATTAAATGTTACCCCCTACTTCACCAGAATGATCTGATTCATTATACATTTCACACTTCTTTTTAACCAGGCGGAGATTTAAACCTATCAGCCTCGGCCCGAGCCAAACTCCAAAAGTCAGAGTGAGTTCATTATGGTTTGACCATTTCACTTTTACCATTACCCCCCCCCCCCTTATTACAGCTTGACCTTTTGATTTCACCTATAGTGCCATCTTTATGCTCAGATAATGCAAAGTTATGTATATTCAGAGTCTGTATTTGCAACTTTTTACAGTAAGAGGCGCCTAACAGAATAACTTGGATCTGGCTACAACACATGCAAACAGAATTAAGGAAAACTGATAATTTTATACTTTTTTAACAAATGTCAACTTCCTCACCTCCCTGTAAATAACCAGTTGGTATAACGGATGTGTTTTGTTCTTTAACAAAGCCTGTGTGCTGTGTTCCAGGTGATAGCTGTTCAGTCCACTGGCTTCACCCTTCTTGCTGTGATCTGTCTCACTGGACTTCTCAGCCTGTCAATCACGCACCAATGGGCATTTCTGCACTACTTATTTCTGTTTATCACACTGACCAGGGTCTGTTCCCACACAGGGGTACATGGGGGCCATCTCAAATGGGGTCTTACCCCTAGATAAGACTTTTTAATCATCGCTGCTGTGTACGATTAAGTACGATTGGGATATTGTACAGGCTGAGAGGAGGACAGATCTGATTTGTCTGGTCGGGTCATGCCAGAGAGGACGTCCTGCCACTCTCTTAACTCCACCTCAGGGCATCTGGCACTTCTGCATGGACACTGAATACACCACTTTCTTTTTTTAACTCTTGGTATCATTTAGGGCCAGTTCCTTTCCACAGACCTTTGCACTGGTGAATCTTCACCCACTGGGAAACTTACTGGGATGTAGCTTATTCTTTCAGTTCACAGCTTCGCAGCACTTTGGCACCTCTCCCCCTACGAGAGGCCATGTTGTAGCTCTTCCAAATTTTTACATAACCTCACTCGGAAAATGAGGGAGGTGTTTTTTTTTTTTTTTTTTTTTTTGCAACTTAAAAAAAAAAAAAACCTCATTATTTTTAATCTTAAACCTACGGTGCATTAATGTCATGTTTTTAGAAATGACTTTTTAGTAAAAAATAGTCCCCTGTTAATTGCATGCAGTTACAGTACTTTAAGTATTCAACAGTACTTATATTCTATGAATTATAATTTAATCAATGAGAAATTTGCATTTGCCATCATAACTGGAAAAAATGCGATGGTAAATTTACAAAAAGTTTTTAATTTGCACCTAAAAGATTTTTTAGCATTTTAGCAGCATTTAAAAAAAGTCAAAGTTTTTGGACCTTTTGCAGGGTTGTTTTGTAAATTTAGGAATTTACTCCTGTTTCTTGTGTCTATTGTTGGTGTATTATTGATTTGTTATTTTCATAGCACAAAAGCTTTGGTGATTAATGCGGGTCGTACTGTTTGCCTGACCCCACCCTTGTAACTTGTATCGAAATGTTTAGCCAGGTCTCCTGAATTCAACAAAAGAAAATAACCCCCCGCAACCCCACTCCTAATAGGACTTTCTGCTCTCAGCTACACGCACAGCACCACAAAGGGAGATTATAATTTTGCTTAGTTGAAAATGCATTGTACTTACATTTTTTTATGCTTTATTAACTATCTAGCAAAAGGAATAATGAAATTAGCCCATTTATTAGATAATATAATGACAATCTTAAACCGCTTAATCCTGGTTATTTAGTGGTGCTCACCCTATTATTTGGAGATCGCTAGTTTAATTCCCAGGTCATGCTGTAGCCTCTTGCAGCTGGGGGCCTAGAGAGAGCTGATTGGCTGAGCTCTCTCAGTGGGGTGGGCTGGGAGGCACTTCAATCAGAGCTCTCACATAAATCACAGCTCTACAGCCAATCATGGACTTCTGTGAGCTCACACAAGCAGACGGAGCAGATAGCTCTGCTGTCCTCAGAGTGTGTTACGCCGCCCCCAATGGTGTGTGAGCGAGCAGCTCGAAAAAGTGTGGTGAGCTGGTGTCACCTGGTTTGGAGGAAACGTGATGGTCTTCGCCCACTTCTTAATAGCCTTGATGTGGGAGACCTTTACTGATGAGTGGAAATTGGATACGACTTAATTAGGGAGGAAATTGGGGGAACAAAAAAAATATATTTTACTTGGTTACTTACCAAGAAAATAGTGTATTCCAAGGAGGCGTGTGGGGAGTGGAATAACGAGGGGAAATCAATAGCAGTAAGGAACAGTAAAGGGATTTTTTTTTTTTTTATTATTAAAAAAAGTTTGCTATAGAAACTGATTTTTGTACAGAGCACTTATCACCTAGTTTGCCTATTAGTAAAAATTTTAGTGTACTTCTTAAATCACACAGCATCTTTCCCATCCTAATGCTTAAAATTATTCAGCAATTGGGATCAAAACTCTTTTTGGTTTCACACTAATCATTGCCAGCAAACAACTTTTTGCCTTGTAGCATAATGATGAATGCCCAAAACACTGACAAGCCTCTATGCGTTCTCTAGGAGCGGAATTAATAATGGATTGTTTTGAAACTTGTCAGAAGTCCCCTTGGGATTGAGCTTTTATCTTGCTGTTAATCATTTAATATGGAAATGAGTTGATACAGGAGGGACTGTCTAATGAGTTTGATTAAAGACCTTTTGAGAAATGTTTGATTCTGAAAGGGTGTTTGGCTCCCCATTGGCAAAGTTGATGTTAGATGTTCACACTGTTCATGGTTCATCAAGTCATGTTCATGGTACACACTGAAAGTCATGGCCTCAGGAAGAGGGTCTGGATCAGAACAGCTTTTTGTGGTTAAAAGTCTGATCTAGAGAAATTGAATGAGTCTTATTTTTGTACTGTTAAACCTCTGAGGTTTGGAAGAATAAATAAAAGATAAAGTGATTTTTATTTTTTTTTTTTGCATTGTTTGTCTTTTGTACAAATTCCTTTTTTTTTTCTTGTAATATTTAAATCTTGCTTTGGATTCTCTATCAATTTTGTGTGTCTCTATTTTCTTCTCTCGCTTGCTCTTGCACTCTCTTTCACTTTCAGGGCGCCACGGAGGCTGCAAATCTTCAAAAAGCAGCAGGAGGAGCAGGTTCATTTTAAACCCCTGTCCTCATTTGTCCTCCGTAATCGTTATCTCTCCAGACTGGGGGCGCAGGTAGCCCACACACAAGCTCACGTTTTTCTTTCTTGCTTAGATTACACTATTTATCCTGTTCTACTACTTGGCAGCCAGGTGTGCAGAATTAGATGTTTTTTTTTTTTTTTTTTAATTGCTGTTTGACACCATATCTTAGTAGAAATGATGTCACATCAGGCACAGTATATGTTGATCTTTTGTTTAAGGGATGGAAATAGATTTTAGTCCTTTTTCAAATAGCCATGGGAATAATAGCTGGATGGCACATTATCATACACTTACACTGTATTCTCTATATTTTTTTATACACCAAAAGATTTAAACCTCCTGCCTAATAATATGTAAGTTCCCGCTGTAGCACCAAAACAACTCAAATTTGTTAAGATATGGACTTCACAAAACTTCTAAACGTGTGCTGTGATACTGAGAGATACCAAGATGTTATCAGCAGATCCTCCAAGTACTCTAATTTGTCCTCCATGGATCAAACTTCTTGGGCCTCTACATCCCACAGATGCTTGATCAGATTGAGATCTGGCAAATTTGTAGGCCACAATATTTGCAGTATGGTGGGGAGTATTATTCTGCAGAAAGAAGCCACTGTTATTAGGGAATACCACTTCCCTGAAGGAGTGTACTGAACAATGTTTAAATATCTGTAAATGTCAAAGTAACATCTGCACGAATGCCAGGATGAAAGGTTCCTCACCAGAGGATTGCCCAGAGCATCACACTACCTCTGGTGGCTTGCCTGCTCACAGTACTGGAGGTTTGCACGTAGTGCATTCTGCAATCTCTACCTCACACACACACACGGCTGTTCTCTGTGTAAAAGAAAATGTGGTTTGTCAGACCAGGCCACCTTCTTTCATTGCTTCATGGACCAGTTCTTATGTGTACATGCTCATTGTAGGTGGTTTGGGCTCTCTGTTGGGGCTGCAGCTACAGAACGTAGCTTCATAAGCAGCAAGCTGTAATGCACGGAGTGTGCTGACAACTTTCTGTCATAGAAATCGTTAACAGGATTTGGCCAGTAGCTTTTCTGTTAGATCAGATGAGCCAGCCTTTGATCCCCAGAACTATCAATCAGCTCCGGGTGCCAGTTTGCTACTTGTCCTTTCTTCTATCACTTCTGATAAACATTAACCATTATAAACTGGGAACACCCTGCAAGACCTGCTGTTTTGCCTGTGCTCTGACCCATTCATCTTTCCATCACAATCTGGCCCTCGTCATTGTCTCTCAGTTCCTGATTCTCCCAATTGTTTCCAACACTGCAATTTTGGGAATTGACTATTTATTTATCAATTGTAATGAGATAATCAGTGATATTCACTTCACCTGATGGTAGATTTAATGTCATGAATGATCAGTGTATTATCCTACAGTTTGTTCTTTAACCTGTGTCTGTTTCCTCAATTAACAGCTCCCAGACCACTACAACATCCATCTGTCCTCCCTCGCCTATAGAAGTTTGCTCCGATAATCTGCTCTCGAAGCTAATTGTCCATTGTCTCACTGTGAACCAAAGCTTGTGGGCTTAAACAAAAGACAATGCATGATGCTTTGGGTGTTTTTTTGGTTTTTTTTTTTTTTTTAAGAGAGATATAAAATGCACAATACAGCCCTATGGTTCAGGTAATTTTAAGCATTTATGGGCACTCCTCCTGTTCTGGTAAGTCTTATGAGTTCCTGTTATGGGGTCCTATTACTTAGATTTATGTCACTGTTTATGGATTGTTGTCTCATGTACTGTTCTTCAGTTTGGTGAACAGAAAGTGTTTATTGTTTTTTTTTTTTTCAGAGGTTTATCTACCTGTTCTATAGACATTTTTTGATTGTATATCAGGCAGGATTTATTTAATAAATGTTTTTACAGAACTTGAATTGGATTGCCTTTTTTGTGCGTTTGGTGTAACTACCTAACTTGTTTTTCATAAGTTAATGGTCTTCTTAAATGTTTAACACCATCCTGTTAGCAACCTCTACTTTCCAGATCCAAAAGCAAGTTCTAGGTGTATATATACTAAAATTTGTAATTTTATCTAATGGTGTTTTTTTTTTGTGCGGGAACACTAAATTACACAATTCTCTCAACATTTGTCTCTTCTTGAATGGAGGTAATGTGTTTGCAAATAAATGTCCTCATTATAAATTTATCATTTATAATTATATACAGCCGTTGTCCCTTGTTTGCCATGCTAGGTGTGACTTGCCGCAGAGAGACTGTCAAATAGTGCTGGATTCCAGCCATTTATACTGTAGGCTTCTGGTATAGACTGAATGCTGTCTCAGGCAACCCTGCCAATGTTCATCTCTTAAACAGGATATTATCTGCTGAGCTAAAGACAATGTCGACAGAAAAGTATCCTGTTGAGATTGATGGGGTCTAAATTTCACATAGCATTCTTCAACAGTCCATCATCACCCCTCTCATAGATTATAGATGTTTATGTTCATCTCTGGAGGCACTTTCATGTTGTGTTAAAGATTTTGGTTTACCACATAGTAGACAACGGTAACGGTTTGGCATTTAGTCACAAAGTGTATATAATCATTGTGTATGAAAGAGGAGCTAAAGTAAAGGCAGGATGTTAACAGGTCAGTTCAATGCATTCTGAAGGGAATTTTTTACCAGATGTTGCAGGCGCATTCCTGGCAACATCGCAGAATCCTATCCCAGTCTATCTCAGTTTGTTACCGTTCATATTGCATTATGTTTTTTTTTTTTTTGTTGTTTTTTTAAACTTACTCCCCCATGGTTGATAGCAGATTGCTGCGATTAGGTGTGGCCATTTTAATCACGCCTGCATCGCAGCACAAGACAAAATAGACTAATATTTCAGCATGGAACTAAAAAGAATTTGCTCTCATAAGAGAAGACTATTGTTTTCAAGCTAATCCTTAGATAAATCCTAGCCAAGAAAGACAAAACCTTTTTCTGGCTGTATGAATAACCATTTTGAACAGCTGATCTTGGAGTGTGATGTTATTGATTGATTTACTAAGGTAAAATGAAACAGCTTTAATATGGTCTCTCTGAAAGCGGTAGTTTTTCTTTCACTAGTCACAGTCTAGCGAGCCAGTCATAAATTAAAATGACACATCTTTGTGTGTGTGTGTTTTTTTTTTTTTTTTTTTTTTTCTTTTTTTCTCCCTCCAGATGTAGTTATGAAAAAGGATAACCTATAAGATTCTCATGGAGCAGACAGCAATAAACTTTTAAAGCGATTGCTTTGT
The DNA here is from genome assembly GCF_024256425.1 of Clarias gariepinus. Classification (NCBI taxonomy): domain Eukaryota; kingdom Metazoa; phylum Chordata; class Actinopteri; order Siluriformes; family Clariidae; genus Clarias; species Clarias gariepinus. The sequence continues at coordinate 7,678,340 of NC_071124.1, read as the reverse complement.
ATCTTCTGGTCCTTACAAATTTTAATTAAGTATGAAGTAGTTTAAGTATAAGTAAGTTTTTATTGTTCGTTTATCTGAGTCAGTGTTTATTAGTCATAGGAGTGTTGTAATTGAATTGTGTTCAATTAATTTTACTAACAATGATTTGGGTGCAATTAAGCTTCAGGTAACGTGACCACCGTTTAATATTTAAGGTGTGACGCTCATATTTTAGCAACTAATTATAAGTCATTTTAGCTTTCCTGTGACATGTTTTGTGAACTATTTCCTTAACAAGTACTTGAGAGAGATTGAAAAAATCCCTCTAATGACTGTGTATTATGTTAGCCCCCCCACTCAGAAGACAAACTGTTGTAGCACTGATGTATACACTGCAATTAGAAAGAAAGAGAAGGTGAGCTGGTGGTGTTTGCACATTTTTATTTTTAAAACCTAAATTACTATTTCAATGTAAGATTTTTTTTCAGCATGCCTTTTCTTGAACTGCTGTAACAAACAAATTTTAAAGATATTGTTACTTCTTTTTCTACAAGTTTTTGCACTTTGTGTACATTTAAATTTTTTTGGCCACACACAAAATAAGTTATCTTCACTTATATAAATAGCCAGACCATCACCGCAAGCAGACAGCTAAACAAACTTTAGGCTAATTATAATAATAATAATAATCATATATATATATATATATATATATATATAATATTTATTTATTTATTTATATATATATAAATTTTTATTTTATTTTTTTAATCCATCTCAGGTATAATCATAATAATAATCATGTTAATCATGTTATGGTGGTGGTACAGTGTCCTAGTGGGGTTTTATTCCTACCGGAGGGTTTGTGAGCTTGGAGTTTGCATGTTTCGAGCATAAATGTTAAAATAAGGTTATATGTTTGTGCATTACTCTCACTCACTAATCTTCTATACCGCTTAATCCTTTATTCAGGGCCGTGGGGACCTGAAGTCTATCCCAGGAGGCTTAGGGCACGAGGCAGGGAACACCCTGGACAGGGTGCCAATCCATCTCAGGTGTGTTTATTTATTAATTAATATTAAGCTGTAGCCTTAAATTAGTAATAAACTAAAACTTCAGTAACAACTCATCAATATTGTCTATACCGCTTTATCCTGTACACCTTTTATCCCAGGTCACCGGAGGCCTGGAGCCTATATTAGGACAGGGTCACAATCCATCGCACAGGGCACACACACTTGCATGCTCATTCACACACAATGAGCAATTTGGGAATGCCAATTAATTTAACCCGAAAGTCTTTGAACTGTGAAAGGAAACTGGATTACCCGGAAAAAACACACAGTCAAAAGACATGCAGGTTAGGTTAAGTGGCATTCCTAAATTGCCTGTAGTGTATGAATAAGTGTGTGAGTGTGTGTGTCCTGCAATGGATTGTCACCTTGGCCAGGATGTACCCCACCTGGAGCCCTAAGTCTCCTGGTGTAGGCGTTAGGGCGCCAGGGACCCTCTATAGACAATGATGACAAGTTGTTACTGTAATTTTAATTCAATAACAATTTAAGGTGCGCTTTAAATGTTCCTTTTTTTTTTTTTTTTTTTTTTTGTCCAGACCATTACCGCAAACAGACTGCTAAACTAACTTTAGGCTTATTGTAAAAATAATTAAGTTAGGTGTCAATGTAATGAAATTGTTAACACGGTCATCTCACACCTCCCGGTTCTGGGTTTGATTTCCGCCTCCGGGTCTGAAAGCATAGCGTTTGCATGTCGTCCTCGTGCTTTTGTGGGTTTCCTCAGGGTGCTCCGGTTTCCTCCCACAGTCCACAGACATGTCGCTAATTGGTGTTCCCAAATTGCCTATATCCTGTGAATGAGCTTGTGCATGCCCTGCAACGGATTGTCACCCTGTCCAGAGTGTACCCCGCCTTGTGCCCCCAGGCTCCTGGGATAGGCAGGGCCCCTGTATATTATTATGATTATAAGTTATTCTTGCAGTTTTAGTTCACTCCCAATTTAAGCCTAATATTAATTAAGGAAGAAACAAATTAACGAAATTTAATTCGTCTGTTTATTATTTTTTTTTTTATAAACTGTAATCTCCGAATATGAGTGTACACCCTGTACCTGCTGTGTTGAGTTTGCAGTGCTTGTACTGTACCGACGCCGATGAAGGAACTCGACGGATTCTTTGCGAACGAGCGCGCGCGCGCACTCCCTCGCGCTTATAAACCACGCGCGAGCCGAGCCGAGCCGTCTCATTGGCTGAGCGCGATCTGTCGGAGGCGCGTCTCCAGCCGCTCGCGCGTTTCCTCACGGACACTCTGATCGAGACGCGACCCACAGGGATGATGCTGGGCACCGGCGAATTTCGGTAAACTACCACGTCTCTATTGGTGTCGTCTTTTGCTGTAACAGCTTAGAAAGACGGCGTGCAGAATAGAGGAGTGTGTGTGTGTGTGTGTGTGTGAGAGAGAGATTACGTCGTGTCCAGTCCAGTATCCTTCCTCGCTTATGTCATCGCAGAGATCTTCTGTCTTTCTGTCCGTCTGTCCGTCCTGAGCTTTATTATATTAACTTTGCCTGTGTGTGCAGGGACGCTTCCCGCGGTGAAGGCGCGAGACTACGCGGCGAGACCGAACGGAAGCGCCTGTCTCTCCGGATCACCCAGGTAAAGTCTTACTCCCAGACTCCCACTCCTGCAAAAAAAAAAAAAAAAAAAAACCCGCGCACGGGAATTACATCACTGTCACACGCAGTAAGGTGTTTCTGATAACTCACGGCGGCGGTGCAGCTGCGTCATGCGTTTGTGTTCGTGCATTCATGCATAAAGGTCAGTCTGTCTTGTGTCCTGACACCCCATGCAGGGTCATCACCGCGCGCATTTTCGCACGTGCACTGAGGGATCTTGACAGATTACTGTATAACCGTCTCAAGTCACTGCGTTGAAATGCGCGCTTGGATTTGCCACCGGCTCGTCGTTTCAGCACCCTGGACAGGGGCGACGCGCGCTCCCGCAAAACGAGCACGCAAACTTGGCATCTGCTACAGAACATGGTTGCATGATTGAATTGATTATAGACCATACCAAATTGTAAACACTTATAGTAAGTCATGAGAAACGGTTTGGAAAACCCCGCCTAGATACCAAATCCAACACTGTATCCTATATCACGTTATTAAATATCTGATCATTTGGATTCATATTGTACATATTTTCTTACTCATTACATAGTCGTTTGCATCATTTTTTTTCCAATTCTGTAAAGCTGCTTTGTGACAATGACCATTAAAAAAAAAGCGCCATACGAATGAGAGTTACAAATTTAATTAAATTATACATGTAAAACTTTTTCTTTTAGTCTGTTTTTTTATCTCTATTTTTAGCACAAGTCAGTTTTTCTGTCTCATACAGTATTCTGCATTTTCAATTTTAATGAGCAGATAGTACCTTAAGTAGTACTGAGTAAATGCATGTAGTGTGTGTGTGTGTGTGTGTGTGTGTATATGTGTGTATATATATATATATATATATATATATATATATATATATATATATATATATATAATGTGTGTGTGTGTGTGTGTATATGTGTGTGGGAGAGAGAGAGCATTTGTATGCATTTGAACAAATCTTCCAGCACATCTCTTTAATAATTCATTGCAGTATGCTGTATTTCGTGCTATAAAATTTGGGATATCGAGCTCCGGCTCGTGGCACAGATCGATCACTCTGATTGGCTATAATAATGTTGCTATCATCAGGATATTTCCTGGTGCAAAGCGTTTCGCTGTTTTATTATTCCATCGATATTCGTTTTTTTGAACATCATAGCTGAGATGCACAGATAAGAGACTCCTGAAACTGAATATACAGTATGTAACAGCTAATTCTATTAATTAGAGTATCTTGTTAAAATTGGCATTCTTTCCCATATGTTTAATAGCTTTGTATGAGAACTAAGAAACCTGTACTCTGCACCTTGTACTCTTCCATTTGTCTGTGGGAAAAGAACATTTTCACATTTTTTGTTACATTTTGTTCAAAATTACAGACTTTTATCTGCTACGTGTGAAAAATATTTTTGCATGATTTTTCGTGATTGCCTGCACTACATGTTGAATGCAAAGCTAGCAGAAACACAACTTGGGTAAAGGTTCACAACTTTCTGAAAGATAAAGGTGGCTGTTGAGCCTCTATTAATGTGGCATTCCTGCAAAGTGAAAACTCTAGTGAGGAGGAAGTTGTTTGCCTTTTCTGTAGTTTTAAACATAGAAATGAAGATCTGTTGTTCAACTTCACTGTATTTAGCAACAGGTAAAGCTGTGAAAGCCCTAAAAATAACACACTTTTATTGGCAACTGGCACTTGGCTCTCAATGTTTGTTTTTCTTGCTTGCTTTCCAATTTGTTCCCAAACCTGATTGGTTGAGAGATAAAACGGTGTTTAACGTTACTCTAAACTTTTCTGGGAAGTATGTTTTTTTTATGTTGTGACCAGTTTAAAAACAATAGCAACAGTCATAAAGCTGTTTACATATACAGTACATGTAACTGTAATAGAAATGTATGCTAGTGGTTCTTCAAGCCGTTGAGAATCTTTCTGCTCAGGACTGGAAGAGCAACACATTACCCAACCATGATTAAATTAAGATGTCTGCCAGTATTGATGTGCAAACTGCCTTATTCCTTGTCAAGCCTGCTTCTAGCTATCTAATTTAATAGAGTAAACTAACCTTGCCTTAATAGGGCATAAGATGTACAGCTAAGTTATAGATTTTTCTTGTCATCAGACATTACTCACGCAAGTCTGAATGGTTCCCTGCAACCATGTTATGTATATTATAAGTAAATGTTAAGGACTTGTGAGTTTGAGAGGATAAAACAAGCACTTTAATTAACACAAAGCTAAAAAGAAAAGCAGCAGCTTTGCTTTGTCTGGATGACTACAGTAGTTGTGTAATCAGTCCTGCATTTAAATGCCAGAATCACGTCCTGGGCTAAACTGTGTTGTTGAAGCGGAATGAGTGTTTATCAAAAAAAAAAATGCAAGTGCACGCACGTTGCTTTGTAAATGTCAGTTAACAGCCTCCGAAATGCATTATAAAGGAAAGAGCGATGGTGTAGTGATGTGGAAAAGCCAAAAACCTCATTTGTGAAGTAGACAGGGAGACAAGTCAATGGCCAACTATAGAACGAGAGAAAGGGAGAGGGAGAGAGAGACAGATATTAGATGTCAGAAATGTGTTCTGCTTCCCCAGTTGCATCCCCAGGGGAAGCATATGAGTGTTTAGAGTGCAGCCGGTCACTGCACTGAAACAACTGACTGTGTCTTAATAAGCCAGCGGTGTAACGAGATCAGATCCATTGCTGCACTTGCCTGCTTCTGCACTTTGACAGGAAAATAGTTTATCCATAGGGCATGGTAGCCTTCTTTGCTTTTCTTTCCCATTTACACGTTGGTACGAGAATCCATCTCTTAAATACCAAGTTGTCTGCAAATCCTGCGGTGATAATTATTTTAAAGGCAGGTGGTGAATAGCGAGTAGTGCACTCTGTATGAGTGTGTCGCAGGGTGTTGTATTTTTTATTTTTTTTTATTTGCTTATATCGCGTATGGTTCATAGCCATGTTATTTAAATCGTAATGAATATATAGAGTATTTATATGTTCTACATTATATATTATATAAAAAGTAATGAATACCATCATTTTAATTAGATATACTTAACATACATGGTATTCTATAGTTGGGTGGTGAGCTATACCTGTGATCATAATGAACATTCTTTACTCATCACCTGCTATCATGCGTATAGGGTTAACAAACACCTTTAACCATCTCAAAATATCTGCCTGGAGTTCAGCTCTACAGCATGTGTCCTTTTATGACCCCAAGCCCCAATATTGTTTCATGTCTGTTACCTGAATACGATCTGACAGCATTACCATTTTCGGAATGGCGAGATGCGTAGACCTGAAAAACTGAGGACATATAAAACATTGGATGCCTAGAACTACAGTATGTCTTGACTGGTCATGCATGATGTTTGAAAGACAAATATGTAACAGATTTTGTGTGTGTGTTGTGGTATCCGTAGCTCTGCCTAGCCAGAGGCAAGCCCAGATAATGACATGGGTTATTGAAAATAAAACAAACAGCTGTGCACTTGCATGCCTGGGTAGGTAGCGTACAGTACATCTTGGATCTGAAATTGGTTTCCAGCCATTAAGTTAACTATGTCATGTTATCTGTATTATAAGGTTAGCAAGTACTAACTGCAGTACTAATACCGCTTAGAGAGTTGTGAGAGAAATCACTTATAGTTCACCAGTTTCTGATTAACGTTAGTATTCCATAACAAACCTTTGGATGCATATCCATAATTACAACAATCTATAAGCATTTTTGCTGAGCGTGATGGCATTTCAGGTAGATGATGCAGCCGGAGGTGTTTTGTTTTTTTTGCCTCCACTTTTCCTTTGTTTTGCTTCCAGCTAATGAAGTAGGCGCTGAAATAGCCTGTAGGAGCTCCTTAAGCAGATGATTCAGCAATGACCATCTCTTATCATTACACGAGACCTTCAGCCTGAAGAAACACATCATCAGTCATCCGACTCCTTCATTATTGTTAATGAAATTAATTTGAAACCTGATTTCATGTTCCTACTTCATCACTTGACACTGGTGTCAGACCTCCATGTCTCATATGTGTTTCTGAGATTGCTGATGTGTGGATTCCATGTTATGTTTTCATATTATTGTCACTTTTGCATGAGTTGCATCACTTTGGCATGGTTGCTGCAGTGGCCAATTAAATATTAAAAGGTTTTAATAATATACTGACATCCTTCCATTGACAGAATCCCTTCCTCGCCGCATTCTAGTTATCATCAGTTATTTTTTTTTTCTTTCTGCATTACTTTCCATTTAATTACCATTCAGCTTGCAAGTTGTATTTTACCCTTCTTCCTTTAGACTGCTCCAGGACCTACAACTATAGAGCTGAATACTGTCACACTGCCCATGTAAATTGATTCCCAATTTTTCAATTAATGCCTGCCCTTACAGATATAATTATTTCTCCTGATTCAACATTTCCCCAGACCAAGCGATCGATAGCATCAAAGCAGCACAGCAGCAAAGCTGATTAGATAGTGCCGCATGATATTCCTTGGAGCGAATACAGTTAGTAGTTTTTAAATGCAAAAACATCAGCGTCTGTTTGTACTTTGTAGTGAAAGTTGGTCGAGGTGACCATGCAGAACGACTGGGTTCAAATCCCACCTCATGCCCAAACCTCAGCCACTGGATGCAGTGTCTGTCCCAAAGCTTGGATAAAATGGAAGGTTGCATCAGGAAGGGCATCTGTTGTAAAATCTGTGCGGTCCGCTGTGGCGTCCCCTTGCCAGGAACAACCAAAAGACAACATTTCAGTAAATATACCTACCTTATTTCCTGAAATGTTATGTCTTTTGGCTGTTCCCGGCAAAGGGACGCCACAGCGGACCGCACAGGTTTCTGGTTAATATAACTAGATAAACCATAAATGGGTGCTCTGTATCAAGCACAAGATCTTGTTCTTGTCCTAGGTACTAAGAAAAGACCAGAAATGGCCCTCTATTACAGCTAGCTTCACAACAGCAAAAACATACACACCGCCAGTCTCTAGCTCTGTCTATCCTTCAACATGTTTTTATATGTTATACCCTCCCTGCCACTTGGGGACTGTGGGTGTTAATGTCTAATCAATGTCAGCCTGGTCAGGCACTGAGAGCGTTTCATAAAGACTGAGGGAGAAATAGGTTTCAGAGCAGGACTTGACTGCATCTGGTTTCGTCTTTTCTCATGGTGTGATGGGCAAGGTTGTGGTCATGAACAAACCTGGGTATACATTTAGGATTGAGGGCTGAAGCATTTATTACTATTAGAAAAACAACACTTCTTACTCTTCTTCTGTTTAAAATGGTTAGTGTCAAACACACTATTAAAAACATGTGGGGGGGGGGGTTGGACTGTTTCCTAGTTATTTGCCTAATTACTTTTAAGGCTGTAAAAAAAAATGTCTGTGCTTACGGAATTGCTAATGCCATATTTTTGTTAAACCCCTTGATTTAATGTTGATAAGACAAGGCTGTTGGTTCCTGGGTTACTGATTGAAAGGTCGGGGGTTTGAGCCCTAGCACCGCCAAGTTGCCGCTGTTAGGCCCTTGAGCAAGGTCCTTAACCCTGTTTGCTCCAGGGGGCACTGTATCCTGGCTAACCCTGCACTCTGACCCTAGCTTTCGAACTGGGATAAACGGAAAAATCATTTAATCGTCGACTATAACGCTTTATCCTGTATTTAGGGTCGCGGCTGTCTGCAACCTGTCCCAAGAGACGGGGTACATCCTGGACAGGGTGTGGATCCATCGCAGGGCACAAAAATTATTTCAAACAATTGAATTATTAAATTTGATTTATTTGATTGCTTTATTTTAAATCCATTTTAGTGGTTAACAGGCGCAAAAATTGTCACTGTCCAAATACTCATCAATCTTACTGTAGCTAGTTTGGCACAATGCTCAATATTGTCATAGTCGTACTGTTAGATAATAACATTAGCAGTAGGTGATTTAGAAAGCATTATATTTACTGCATTTGGCGGACACCCTTATCCAGAACTACTTCCATTTCATCTCATTATACATCTGAGCAGTTGAGGGTTAAGGCCTTTGCTCAAGGGCCCAACAGTGGCAACTTGGTTGTGGTGGGGTTTGAACCTGCAACCTTCCAATCGTAAGTCCAACACCTTAACCACTGAGCTTTTGCCATATGCTTAAATTGGAAATGTAAGGTTTTTAAACTAACGGTCACTATCTTAATAGGTTTCTCTTAAACATCATGATGGATCCGCTCTGGACTTGCTTCTGATTCACTGTTGTCATTCCAGTGTTTCCGGCTGAATTTATTTCGAGCTCAGGACTGCTTTGTCTACAGAAATTGCAAGTGTTCTTTAGGACTTCAGATAAAACCATGTTGTAACCCTGACAGCACAGATACGCAAGTAAATTCATCACAGGCAGGACCCCCAAATGCCGAGTCTGAGAGTGAGAGCTGGTCCATAAGGTGCATAAGGCAGTAGATTTATAGTTTCTTTTATTTCCTCATGGTATCTTGCTTGGCACTAATTACGATGGATAGACTCTTGCAGTACATTGGTAAAAAGATGGGGGAGATGATGGAAAAGGAAAATCTGAAAATACTCCCTAATGTGAAATGTATTTTTTTTGTGCGGGATTTGCCTTTTAGGACGAAGGACGCAAGTATCATCGCTACTGCAACCACAGCGGAGGAGGACAGAAGATAGAGAGGTTAGAAAGCTTTCTGTTTAATGTTTGCCCCATTCAACCCAACAAAGGCTTACAAACCCTGTTAACACAGTTAGATGCATTTTGTAATGTAAGTGCGCCTTGGAATTGCAAAAAAAAAAAAAAAAAAAAGGATTTATGCATTTCTGTGTTTTTGTCAGCTTCACACCACTGCTTCTTGTCTGTTGTTACAGAAACCGCCATCAGTGGGCTGAGATAGAAGATACTGACATGCTTCGACAGGAACAGCAGTTGCTATTGGAAAAGAAGGCCATAGTGTGAGTATTTTTATTTTTTCTTATGAATGCGACTGTGCAGGGGTCAGGTTAGCTCTGTTAAAAAGAAAAGATTAGTATTTTTAATTGTGTTTTTATGTTATAAAATAATAATAATAATAATAATAACCTAAGTGGATCTTAGCATTCAACAAGTACAACCTCAGGCAAATAACATATAACTTTATTCACTTATTTATTTAACAAAAATGAAACCAAAAAGAAAAAAATACTAAGGTACCCCCTTACTAATCCCGTAGGTTGTAGCGGCTTGGCCCACTCATGGCATTCTGCAATCAGCCAGATTCATGAGTTAGTCACCTGGAATGAATTTCAGTTCACCGACATGCGTTCTCAAGAGTTAATTTGTTACATTTCTTGCCTTCTTAATGTGCTTTGGACCATCAGGGGAAGGGTGGGTATTGAGACAATAGCTCTATTGGTGCTACTACAACTACTGTAGCGCAGTGGTAAAGTGCTCGCCCTATCATCCGGAGATTGCTGGTTCGAACCCCGGGTGATGCTGTTTTCCTCTCACAGCCCACAGAGGTCTAGAGAGAGCTGATTGGCCGAGCTCTCTCAGAAGGGGAGGGATGAGAGGTACTCGCGCTCTACAGCCAATCAGGGGCGTCTGTGAACTCGCGCATGCCGAAGGAGCGGCTGGCGCTTTCCTCCGAGTGTGTTACTCCGCCTCTAATGGTGCGTGAGCAAGCTGTTCGAAAAATGCGGTCGGCTGACGTCACATGACAGTCTTCAGCGATCCCGCTGAGTGGTAGTAGTAGCCTTAATGTGGGGCCCCCTAGTGATGGGGAGGAATTGGCTACGACTAAATTAGGGGAGAAAATTGGAAAAATCCCAAAAAATTTATATATATTAAGAAATGAGGGTCAGTCAATCAGAAAAATTTTAAGGACTTTAAATGTATCCCCAAATGCAGTCGCCAAAACCATTAAACCCTATGATGTAATTGGCTCTCATGGGTACCTTCCCAGAAAACGAAGACCAAGAGCTACCGCTGCTGCAGAGAATAAGTTCTTTAGAATGACCAACCAATTTAAACCGCCAATTACAGCACTGAAAAGCATTTATGTGGGTTCTGAGTTCAAGTGGCAGACATGGTATTTCGATCTCCATGGTTCAGTTGAGACTGCATGAGTCAGGCCTCCATGGTTTTAATGACTATGGTCGAAACCACTGATTCAGAAGGATAACAATCAGGAAAATTGTCCTTTTAGTCTGCTGGATCCAAGTTTGAGATTTGGTATGGCGGGTGATTTTCGTTTAACACTGGGGTACACTTAACCAGCGTGACTACTACTGCATTTTGCAGTGACATGCCATCCCATCTGGTTTGCACTTGGTGGCACCATCACCTGTTTCCCAACAGGACGATGACCCCAAACATAGCTCTATGTTATATAAGATCTATTTGTCCAAGAAGAAGAGTAATGGAGTGCTGCATCAGATGACATGGCCAATGCCATCACCTGTTTTAAATCCATTTGCGACGAATTGGAAGACGCAACACATCTAAGAACTCCTTCAAGATTGATGGAAAACCATTTCAGATGATGACCTTGAGGCTCATAAGGCTGACTAAGAGAATACTAGGATTGTGCGAAGCTGCCATCAAAGCAAAAGGCGACTACTTTGAAGAATAAAAAATCTAAAACATCTGGGTTTTTAACACATTTTGGTTGAATACATAATTCTGTATTTGTTCTTCCATAATTACAGTAATGTATTGTTGGAGGTGTACCTACAGTGAACCCTTATCCATAAGATAGAACATCCATAAGTATACTAACAGCACGTCTGTGAAGCTTTGAGCTCTTTCATGAAGTGCCCACTTGTCATTTTCTGGGAAGTGTCATGTATACTTAAAAAAAAACTTTTAGTACATTTTTTTCTTTAAAAAGGTTTGATGCATACTGTATGTCAGCTGAACAACTGTTTTCCATGCTCTTTAAAATGAAGCGGTAATTATTTTGTCATGTATTAGACCGTCCCTGCCTATAACGCCTTCTGGAACATCATTTATTCATGATTGAGTGAAAGGACTTCATGAATGTACTCTGTAAAGTTAGAGAACATAAAACCTTATCTTAGATACTTTACGTAAGCCATTCATAAATAATCCAGCATTGCTTTATAATAGAATTATATTCAGTAGCAAACTTTAAACTATGGTGCACTGTTGTTTTTTACCTTCTTCTTTTAAACATCCTTCTCAACCATACAGTAGCTGCAGCATTTTTAAAATAGATTGCTATCCCAGGTTCCTCCTCTTCTCACTCCTATTGATTGCGGTTAATGTAATTTAGATGTGACTGGGCTTGAATAGTCAGATTAGGGTTCACTGCTAGGTAACTCCAGGTCAGTGGCACGCTGGGTGAACATGAAATTAGCTCAAAGTGCTGCCAGAGTTTAGATGGAGATAATTTTATTAGAGTAATAAATGGATGTAATCTGTTCAGAGATGTTAAAACACCTATATTCTAACTTTCTTCAGGAATTTCTCTTTTTTTCCCCCTTAAATTTGCTTTAGATGGTTAACGTAATGTATTATGAACACCACCATTGCGTAAAGTAATTCAAAAAATAAATTATATCACATTGACTTCCATTGTCTCATGATTACATTCAAACTTAGTCATAATATAGAAAGAAATACTCTCTAAACAAGGCATAGGAATGCCAAAGTTAAAATATTGTAAGCATCATGTAAAAAAGCAAGCCAGTTCCAGTTTTAATTAAAATGAATTGTGCAGCATGGTGGCTTAGTTGTAAGCACTGTCGCCTTGCACCTCCAGGGTCCAGGTTCGATTCTCACCTCTGTGTGCATGGAGTTTGCATGTTCTCCCCATGCTTGGCGGGTTTCCTCCGGGTACTCCAGTTTCCTCCCACAGTCCAAAGACCTGCAGATTGCAGTATGCAGGATTGGAACCTGTCCAGGATGTACCCTGCCACGTGCCCGAAGTCTCCTGGAATAGGCTCTAGGCCCCCCCGCAATCCCGAATACAGGATAAAACGGTATAGACGAGTGAACGAATTGCGTCAGTTACGTTTTTTTTTATTTTTTTATTTAACCTTATTACTTCCAACACATCTGATCCTGTATCTTTGTGCCATTTCTATAATAAAGCAATAAAAAGCCCAAAGATGTTTTTTTTCCCCGAGCACTATTCTCGCACAGAACGGCTTATTTTACCTCAAATGACCCCATTCAGGTCCCAGCACCATAATTGAATCTTGTCTAGTGGTGACAATTTGCTGCAGTCGATAAGAATTAGTTTTCTGGGATTTCATTAGGTCAGTGGAGTGAGGGTGAAAAGCATCTGCTTAGATTTCTTTTCTCGTTTCTCTGCACGCTGTTTATAGAGCTCACTTATCCTGTAATTATTGTTTACTTATTGAAAATAAACAGATCCATCATAGGGCACGTTCATGACATCTATTCATAAACGGTGTCAGTGTCTGAGAAATAACTGTTTATTTTATAATAATGAGACGCTATGGTCTTTCCATTTTCCAGGATTCAGAGGGCTTGGCGTACTTTGTTGGAGCGCAAACCAGCCTGGCAGGAGGAGCCAAAAGACCTCATGAATCATTTTGAGATGGTGTCACAGAAAGACGCCCTTCCCACTAACCTTCCCACTGGAGAGCTGGGTCAAAACCTCGCACTGGTAGGGGACCTTAATTGAGAGAGAGAGAGAGAGAAAGTGTGTGTGTGTGTGTGTGTGTCAGAGATTCATCTTGCAGGCTCGGGTTGGGGGATGAAGACGTTGACTTGAGTGTTCCTTGGCATGATGCCCGGCTCTATAATTAGCAGCTAATTAGATTAATTTGCTTAGTAGGTTGATTGATTACTAAAGTAGCCTGAGAAGTGCAGCACCCTTGTTCTGTCTGCCCTATGACCTCTCTGTGAATTAAACACTGCTCACCAGCCCAAACAAACCAAACATACGAACACAGAACCAGTATTACTGTATATGGACGAGGCTGTACGAGCGCCATCATGTCTTCATCTTTCTCAAAAGGAAATGGCGTGTAGTCTTGTGAGCAGCATTAGTCTCATTTCTGACGAGTGGTAAGTAGCATCTTGCCTTTTATTTCTCGCATTACCTCAATCCTGCTCCTCCCAGGGGCATGGTTATGATCTGAAAGCTGCGGATCAATGACGGAAAGATGGAGGGGGGTTCACTGAGTGCGAGATCTATTCTCCATGTTCTCTACTGATGAATGAAATCATCGCTCGGAACTTTCAGAGTGCGGGCAGCGCTGTGTTTAATTGTGTTGCTTTCCTTTCTCCTGGTTTCTTAGCTGTGTCCTGGGTTGATATAAGGGTTAAGGGTTTAGTTGTACCAGAAACAATAACACTGCTAACAGATAATGATGTAGAATGGATTTGCATGGTGCTAAAAATTGACATACAAGCTTTAATATATTATTAGCAGATTACTTGTACAAGCTCTTCTATTGGATCGGACTCTACGGGCCAGCCTTCGCTCTCCATGTGCATCAGTAAGCCTTGGCCACCCATGACCCTGTTCAATGTTTTTTCTTCCTCATGGGTGGCCAAGGCATAAAGATGCACATGGGGACATGGGGGCACATGGGGCTGGCCTGTGTAGTCCGATCCAATAGAAGTGCTAAAATACTGTAGATCCAGTAACGTTAATGCTTGTTGTGATAGAAGGGTGTCTGAACACACAATGCATTACTGTTATGTTGGCTCAATATTAGGCCGGTCATCATTATGTTATAGCTGATTGGTGTATACAGTATATGAGCTCACAGACATGCTAAATTGGCCACATTCAGTGGTTGGCAGGGGAGGGCATGCCAATTACCACGACCCACCAGAGGGTATGGACAATTTTGTCCTCTTGGACAAACACCTTCTGTTGTGCCGGTGAGTTGAGTTGCCTTTCTTGCAATTTTAGATCGTCAAATGATCCAATTAAGCAAGATAATTTTATAAAGTTATGAAGTTTAGTACAATGAATTGAACAGTGGTGTAAGATGGAGAAATTGTAATGTATGTAGAGTAACCAAAAACGGAATAACCCGATGATACCCAAAGGTCCTCATGCATATTTATGAAATGTGAGACCATGGCGAGCATGTATGAAATATTGAATATTCATCAGTTCAGCTATGTAGCTCAGCATTGTAATGAAAACTAGCCATGCTTGCTTAAAAAAAACACGCACAGCAGGATAGATCTAATGACTGATGCTTTGAAGCTGCTGTTAGTTACGGTTCAAGACGGGCCACGCTAGAAAATCGTCCCAAGTCGATAGGCTAACTGTGGGTTTCTTTTGCTGAAGTGCTTCCTCTATTAGGACCTGTATATTAGACATCAGATGACATTCCTTTCTAAAGGGGCCATCGGATTGGGCATTGTACAGTAGGGTGTTTCTTTTTTGAATGCTAAATGAGGAATGAATAACCATGAGGATAAATGATAAATAAGGCTCATGGTTATATAGTACCAGAGCACTAAAAGTTGGTGGAATGAAATTTTTTTAGGGAGGTAATTGAGTGTTTCAAAAATATTTCCCATACACCATGACCTGATTTATTGGCAGTGTTGGGTGTTGGAGTACTCGGATTACTTTTTTGATGTAACGAGTAATCTTGCGCTTTAGGTCCGCCATTTAAGTACTCACGTATTTAGTTATTTTTTCAAAAATGTAATCCGTTATTCAGACAATTTATGTAATCCGTGAGCCAGACAGCAGTCATTCCGTTAGTGTGTGTGTGTGAGAAAGTCGTCCTACAAGCCCCGCCCCCGATAATCCACCCCTCTCTGTTATTCCTGCTGTTATACCCCTATCTCACCTACTGTATGCGGTTTGACTATGCGAGGACCGACGCGCGGAAAGATGGAAACCTAATCACAGCGCCAAAACCCGCCGTGAATCATGATGAACGCAAAACCGCGTAAGTGAGATAGTAGTAGGGGATATAGTGATATTATTAGTAGTATTAGTAGCGATACAGTAGTTAACAGATTATGGACCAAACTGTGCTGAGTGATGATGGTAGAATAATTATAAAGGTCTTGATTAAAACAACATGCCTGAGGAATCACAACGGAGTTTTCATTTTCTGTAATGGAAAAGTATTTGAACTAGTTACTTTTATCTGCAGGTAATGCTGTAGTGTAACTGATTACTTTTTAAAGACTGTAATTTTGTAATGTAATTAGTTACTTTAAAAAGTAACGTCCCCCAACACTGCTTATTGGGGCCAGGTTGTTTATTCAGTTTTATATTTATATAATTCACTTCTGATCTATTTGACAGCCGTCTCACTCTGGCTGGGCGTAAAGTGTAAACGTATTTCTTTATATTTATTTCCCGGGGAATGTAGGTTAACTATGCGAGTGTGTGTTTTTGAAATATATCTACGCATACGCACGCACACACACACACTTGGCCCATAAAGGAATGCAACCAAATTGGCCATTGATTTTTTTTTTTTTTTGTGTGTGAGTTGGGAGAGGTCGAGATTTATTGCAGGTGTCTATGACTGAAGTGGGGACTCGTATTTCTCTCTCTCTCACACACACACACACACACACACACACACACACACACACACACACACACACACACACACACACACACACACACATGGAGAGAGCGAGAGAGAGCACAGAGGCTTGTATAAGGCAACCAATCATTTAGTGCTCATTAGTTTAATCATATTTAATGAGGTTAGTCTAACTTCCCTGCAGGATGAGGCTGGTTCTGTTTCTTCAGGTCAACATGTGTGGGTCATTAGTCTCTCTCACTCTTGTGCACGCATACACATACAGTACTTGTTTACTCATAAGCAACACACGGACCTGTAAAATCAGTAAGCAGAAGCACGTTTTTGCATTCACTGTATACAATATGGCGTCATGGTGAAGCATGGGTTAGCACTGTTCCTCGCACCTCCAGGGTTTGAGGGTTCGATTTCTGTCTCGGGCCTTGCCCTGGCTCCTTGTATGCACAGTGGGGCAAAATATTTTTTAGTCAGCCACCAATTGTGCAAGTTCTCCCACTTAAAAAGATGAGAGGCCTATAATTTTTATCATAGGGATGCCTCAACTATGAGAGACAAAATAAGAAAAAAATGACATTGTAGGATTTTTAAAGAATTTATTTGTACATTATGGTGGAAAATAAGTATTTGGTCAATAACGACATTTCATTTCAATACTTTGTTATATCAACCATTTTCTGTAAGTCTTCACAAGGTTTTCACACACTGTTGCTGGTATTTTGGCCCCTTCCTCCATGCAGATCTCCTCTAGAGCAGTGATGTTTTGGGGCTGTCGCTGGTCAACATGGACTTTCAACTTCCTCTAAATATTTTCTATGGGGTTGAGATCTGGAGATTGGCTAGGCCACTCCAGGACCTTCGTTTCCAGTGTGTTTGGGATCATTGTCATGCTGAAACACCTAGCCACGTTTTATCTTCAATGCCCTTGCTAATGGAAGAAGGTTTTCACTCAAAATCTCACGATACAGTACATGGCCCCATTCATTCTTTCCTTTACACGGATCAGTCGTCCTGGTCCTTTTGCAGAAAAACAGCCCCAAAGCATGATGTTTCCACCCCCATGTTTCACAGTAGGTATGATGTTCTTTGGATGCAACTCAGCATTCTTTCTCCTCCAAACAAGTTTTCTTTTGGTTTCATTTGACCATATGACATTCTCCCAATACTTTTCTGAATCATCCAAATGCTCTCTAGCAAACTTCAGACGGGCCTGGACATGGATGGGCATAAGCAGAGGGACACGTCTGGAACTGTAGGACTTGAGTCCCTGGCGGTGCAGTATGTTACTGATGGTAGCCTTTGTTACTTTGACTCTCTGCAGGTCATTCACTAGGTCCCTCTGTGTGGTTCTGGGATTTTTGCTCACAGTTTTTGTGATCCTTTTGACGCCACGGGGTGAGATATTGCGTGGAGCCCCAAATCGAGGGAGATTATCAGTGGTCTTGTATCTCGTCCATTTTTTAATAATTGCTCTTAAAAAAGAAGCCTCTTAAAGAAGTTACAGGTCTGTGAGAGGCAGAAATCTTGCTTGTTTGTAGGTGACCAAATACTTATTTTCCACCATAATTAGCTAATAAATTCAGATTTTCTGGATAATTTTTTTTTTTACTTATTTTGTCTCTTATAGTTACAGAAAATTACAGGCCTCTCTCATCTTTTTAAGTGGGAGACCTTGCACAATGCTGACTAAAGACTAAATACTTTTTTGCCCCACTATAGTAGGATCCAGGCTTTCTAGAGAATGAGTACGAGAGTGGATTGAACAGCATATTTCATATTATCTTCTATAGTATACTGTATATCCTAAGGTTAGAATTAGTATTAACACAATGATCAGTGATCACTCCTTAAAAATACAAAGCAGCAGATTATTTGCGTTCAAGTTAATTTACAAACCCGATTCCCAAAAAGTTGGGACACTAAACAAATTGTAAATAAAAATAGAATGCAATGAATTGGAAGTTTGAAATTTCAATATTTTATTCAGAATAGAATATAGATAACATATCAAATGTTGAAAGTGAGAAATTTTGAAATGTCATGCCATATTTTGGATTTCATGAGAGCTACACATTCCAAAAAAGTTGGGACAGGTAGCAATAAGAGGCCGGAAAAGTTGTCAAGAAGTCAAGATGGGCAGAGGATCACCAATTCCCCCAATGCTGCGGTGGAAAATATTGCTGCAATATCAGGAAGGCGTTTCTCAGAGAAAAATTGCAAAGAGTTTGAAGTTATCATAATCTACAGTCCATAATATTATCCAAAGATTCAGAGAATCTGGAACAATCTCTGTGCGTAATGGTCAAGGCCAGAAGACCATACTGGATGCCCGTGATCTCTGGACCCTTAGGCGGCACTGCATCACATACAGGAATGCTATAATGGAAATCGCAACATGGACTCAGGAATCCTTCCAGAAAAGATTGTCGGTGAACACAATCCACCGTGCCATTCGCCATTGCCGGCTAAAACTCTATAGGTCAAAAAAGAAGCCATATCTAAACATGATCCAGAAGTGCGGGCGTTTTCTCTGGGCCAAGGCTTATTTAAAATGGACTGTGGCAAAGTGGAAAACTGTTCTGTGGTCAGACGAATCAAAATTTGAAGTTCTTTTTGGGAAACTGGGACGTCATGTCATCTGGACTAAAGAGGACAAGGAGAACCCAAGTTGTTATCAGCGCTCAGTTCAGAAGCCTGCATCTCTGATGGTATGGGGTTGAATGAGTGCGTGTGGCATGGGCAGCTTGCATGTCTGGAAAGGCACCATCAATGCTGAAAGGTATATCTAAGTTCTAGAACAACATATGCTCTCATCCAGACGTCTTCCCTTTTTTTGGGAAGTACTTGCATTTTCCAACATGACAATGCCAGACCACATCTGCATTAATTAAAACATCATGACTGCGTAGGAGGAGGATCCGGGTACTGAAATAGCCAGCCTACAGTCCAGATCTTTCACCTCGGCACATCATAAAGAGGAAGATGCGACAAAGAAGACCTAAGACAGTTGAACAACTAGAAGCCTGTATTAGACAAGAATGGGACACCAGTCCTATTCCTAAACTTAAGCAACTTGTCTACTCAGTCCCCAGACATTTGCAGACTGTTATAAAAGAAGAAGAGGAGATTACACAGTGGTAAATATGTCCTTGTCCTAACTTTTTTATTAGATGTGTTAATGCCATGAAATTTTAAATCAACTTATTTTTTCTTTGAAATGATCAATTTTCTCAGTTTAAACATTTGATATGTTGTCTATAAATAAAATATCGTTGTATAATTAAATATTGAAATTTGAAACTTCCACATCATTTCATTCTGTTTTTATTCACAATTTGTCCAGTGTCCCTTTTTTGGAATCGGGTTAGTAGTTAAGTTTAATGTTTTGTTTGTGATTGAGCTTCATCTACACCTGAGCAGTTTAATGTTGAACAGAAATCGACAAAAATGATCCCAGATCACATGTCCCTCCTTTCTACCACAACCTTCACCCTTAGTTTCTTTCTCGTCTCTGTCCAACCTTCTTCTTGTCTGGACCCTTCTCTCGGGAATGTCTAGAGCCAGATGAGGGCTTCATTCTTTACTCTAAAGGTTAGTCTCTCGCTCGTCCTCTCTCCCTCTGTACTCTCCGTGTGGCCAGTGGAGTAAATCACATATAATGAGTTTCCCGGAGGGATGGGATGATGGTATTTTCTTTGTCTTTAACCCCTACTGAAGGCACAGGCTCAGAAACAGGAATAAAAGAGAATCATTATGTTTTTTCTGTTCTTTTTTTTTTTTTTTTTTTGATCGCTTCACAAAATGTTTAGTGAAGCTCAGCTTAGCTAATGTTTAAGGAAACAATCTGTGAATCTGTGCTTATGAGACAGTTTCTCCGGTGGGTTTTTTTTATAAACAGATAAGAGCCTGGCATGGCTAATTGGTCACAAATTAGCATCCATTTTAACGAAGCGCTGCACCTGCTCGATGCCAGGGATTGTAAATGCCTTTCGGTTAAATGATTGCTGTTTAGAATGAACAACAACGTTGTCATGTTCTTTCCGCTTTTGACTGCGCTCCTGCCTCGCTGCTGGACCTGTCCGTGTGTTCCAGTCATGACCACCAAACGTTTATACAGCCGTACCTCGACATAAGGGTTTAATTTGTATTGCGAAACGCATTTTCTCATAGGAAATAATGTAATTGCAAATAATCCGTTCCAGCCATCTAAAAAAATCACCAATATTCTCAATTCGCAACACTATAATCATATTTTATGCATATAAAAACAATCAAAACATTTCGAAAAGACATGTGGATTAAGTAAAATATATAGTAAATAGATATTAAACCTCAGTTAATCTTAATTTCTGATTCCTCTTGGCACCGGCTGCTTTAAAAGCGAATCAGAAAGGGGCTCCGTTATCTTCTTGCTACTGTCCTTGATAACATTCTTGGGACCGATGGTGCTACTGTATGTCAGTCATCGCAAAAATATTATGTAAACGATATTTTAATTCTTAAGGTTAGAATTCTTTAAGCACTGCTTTATTTTGTTAATATTGATTAACGAAAGAAGACACAACCTTCCTTACTTTTAATCTCTTTAATAAGCGCAAAGAGAAAAAAAGCTCACATAATAGGGTTCACAGTTAATGCATCTCTTTTTATTCATTTTTTTAGTTTCTTTTGCTTTCTAAAAGAGTGTACACTTGTGTTTGCTGTAGCTGTGATCCCACTAAGGAATAAGAATTAGGATGAGGCTACGCTAGCATCAGAAATCGGAGAGACAGGAACAGGACAACACTTGAGGAGGACAAATTGAGGGATGATATCTTACTTTTTTATTGTGTTTATTATTAGGTCTCTCTCTCTCTCTCTCTCTATCTCTCTCTCTCTCTCTTTCTCTGTGTCTTTCTATCTTATTCTCATTCTTTGTCCTCTTTTCTTTTTTTCAGGATGTCTGTCAGTGTGTGGACTCTCTCTGTCCTGTAGCATCAATTCTCTTCTCTCCTTTTTTCATTTCACCCTTCCTATCTCAGTCCATTCCCTTTGTACCAAAGGAGCAGATCAGCTGTCAAGCTTTCTTTTCTTATCCACCAGTTGGTAACATTCTCCTTTTTTCTTTCCACCTTCATTACCTTACTTCTCTTGATGTCCCCTGATAGACAGGATCGTTGGCGTTGATGTCACGCTGGTTATTAAAAAGTTCACACAGAAGGATGAATCTGATTTATTTATTGAAATTTATTTGATTGCGCTCCAACTGCTTTTAGATAAACTTTAATTATGATTTTGCAGTGGATCATCTTTAACCTGGTGGCCTGACACGGTTTAAAATGAATTTACCAAAGACGGTGACAAAATCTTACGTTACAAATCTTGACACAAATGGCAGTGTGAAACTGCTTCAGTGTTTTTAGATCTTTTTGTCAGATGTTACTATGGTATACTGAAGTATAATTACCAGCATTCCATAAACATCAAAGGTTTCTACTGACATTTACATTAGGTTATTGCAAAGGGTCAATATTTGCAGGTTTGACCTGCAAGACCTCTGCAATCCGCCTTCTGGGCCACATCCAGACTAAAGGCCGCCCATTCTTTAAATTCTTGGAGTTTATGAGTTTTTCTTTGTCCACCTGGATCATGAGGATTGACCAAGTTCTCAAAGAGATTAAGGTTTGGGGAGTTTCCTGGGCATGAACCCAAAATTTCTATGTTTTGTTTCCCGTGCCACTTGGTTATCTCTTTTGCCTTATGGCAAGGTGACCAAGCTGTTATTGAATGGTTGGGAGAAGTTGCTCTCACAGGATGTTTTTGTACCCTTTTTTTTATTCATGGTTGTGTTCTTAGGCAAAATCATGAGTGAGCCCACTCCCTTGGAAATCCACATGAATGGTCTCAGGATGCTTTAATGTTGTCATGACACAGGACTGATGGTAGCGCTCACCTTTTCCACTCCAGACAAACTATTTTTTTGGATCCCCCAAACAATCGGAAAGGGGATTCATCAGAGAAAATGACTTTACCCCAGTCCTAAGCAGTCCAATCATTGTACCACTGCAGAATTTCAGTGTGTCCCTGATGTTTTTCCTGGAGAGAAGCGGCTTCTTTGCTGCCCTTGTTATGTATCATGTATGAAGGTGAGCGCTACTGTACCATCAGTCTTGTCATAATTCATGACAAATATATTAGTGTCATTCTCAAAACTTTTGGCCACGCCGGTGGCATTTTGTTTTCCTGTTCATTATGAGCCTCAGCAATGTTCTAGGATGTTATGTTAATTGTACACTCTTCTTTAAGTAGAAGTCTTGTATCATCCCTCAAATGATCTATTTTTGGTGCATATTACTAAGCTTATCTTTTATACATTCTCTTTAAAGAATTTTCTTTTTATACAGCGTGCACTTCTAGCAAATCGTTTTTTTTTTTTTTTTAAGTGCATGTGGGTCAGTTCAACAGTCTGACCTTTTACGACAAAGGTTGAATGGCTGTTATATTTTAAAATAACATGAAAAACCCTTAGATTTTATGATTTATGATGTTATTGGCTTTATACCCTTTTATTCTGTAAGTTTATGTCCGTGTACACTGGCACATGGGAAAGACCTTTTTTATTTTCACCTCTAAACTCAACTTCACTCCTACAGTTCTCCTTCTTTCCTTTTGTCCTACTGCACTTTAACACGGTGGCAAATAATTGAGCTGTCTGTCACTCACAGATTATTTAAACACTTTCCTGCCATTATAGTACTGGTATATTGGCTGACACATGCAGGCTCCCTGGAGAACCCCATTTTAGCAATAATGGATCCCATTTATTCCATCTTTATGTGCCCATTTTTATCACGGTTTGTATGCGTGTGTAAGAGCGTCTGAGCATTTGTGATAATCCATATGAGTTATCCTCCAATGAAGACTGGGACTGTCAATTATTGAAATTAAATTTTAATATTTAATTACGATTAAGATTTAGTACCTGAATGGATTTAAATATTAATGAGGCCGTAATGTTACATTGCCACAGACAGACTAAGCATCAGCAGTGGAATTAATGCTCATGATTATACTGGATATGATTATTGATACAAAATGATCAAACTTATTATTTTGTGGTTCAATTTACACATTAATTATTATAAATATCATTTTTCATCGCTAGCTTCCAGTCCTGAAAATAATCTGGTGTCTTTTTTTTTTTTAATGACCAGCTGCATTTCAGACAATTCTTGATTTTGGAGGAGAAAAATAAATGCCATGCTCAAAATGTGTTTAGAAACCACAAACATGTGTGTAACAGTAAGGTTTATGTTCATAAAGGTTTATGTTCACCTTCAAAGTTTTGTCTGTACATTGTTCAGAACTCGCTCTTTTAATGATATCTTTATATTTTATACATCAGAGGACCTGAAACCAGCCTTAAATGTTATGAACAGTTATGTGATGGATTTAATAATCTACTTTAAACAAACACCTGCGCCAATAGATATTAATTAGAAAAGCCAAACTGAATATTTTTACTGGGATTACTTAATATTTTCACCTAGTAAAAACAGCTAATGCTGACGGTGTTACAAAGGTGTCGGCCACAGACCAACCAGGGTGTCCAGTGCTGACTCGGGTACACCAGCCGACACACCAACAATGAATGGGCATGTGAGCATCAGAACTCAACCATAAAGCAATGGAAGGCGGTGACCTGGTCTGATAAATCACATTTTCTTATTAACACCATGTGGACGGCCAGGTGTGTGTATTGCTTACCTGGGGAAACAATGGTGCTAGAATGCATTATGGAAGAAAGGAAAGCCAGGGGCAGCATTGTGATCTAAGCTCAGGTTTTTGGGACACCAGGGGTCCTGTACAGTGGCCGAGAAGTGCGAAACAAAGTAATGAAACCCGAAAACAAAATAAGAAACTAAATTCTAAAACTAAATTACAGTTTTGAAATTTTTTTTTCCCTGGATTGGTCGTAATGTTTTTGAATTTATTTTGTTTACAGCTTTTTGTTTTTTCAGTTTGATTTTGTTTTTTTTTGCTCTTCTCGGTCGCCATAGTCCTGGCAATCATGTGGAAGTTACTTTGACACGAACCATCTTTCTAAACATTGCCAAAGATTAAATGCACTCCGTCGTGGAAACAGTATAAACTACCAGCAGAATAATTTTTTTTTTAGCAGTTGAATGTTGCAAAAGTTGTTCAGAAATAGTTTGAGGAACATAAAGAGTTTAGAATATTTACTAGGCCTCCAAGTTCCCTAGATCTCAGAAATGTCTTGGTGCCAAATGCCACAATAATAATGGACAAGTGGTTTTAATGTATTGTCTGATCATTAATTCTAGGATTCTGATCATTCAGTCAATAAGTGTTTAACAAGCTAGAAAGAGTAGAATAAGCTCAGCAGTTTAAATAGTTTTTTTTGTTGTCGTCTCTATTTTGTTGCCTTTGGATCCAAAAATGATAAAAATTAGAATGTAATAGAGCACGAACACAGTGTGTTCTTTCCTCTTCTCCTGATCGGAAGACTTAATGCAATACAATGAAATTTTCTTTAACCAGATTACTATTGTGGTACAATTAATCATATAAAAATCAAAATGAAAATATTTGTGCAATTATTTAATCATAATACAGGTAATGTAGGCATAATTAACAATTTTTTAATAATTTAAGTATGCTTTAATTAAAAAAAACTTTTTATTTAATAAATATAAATGCAGTTTGCATGTTCTCCTCATGCGTGGTGGGTTTACTTCTGGTGCTCTGGTTTCCTCCCACAGTCCAAAGACATGCAGGTTATACTAATTGGTGTTCCCAAATTGCTCGTAGTCTGTGTACAGTACATGTGTGTGTGCCTTGCGATGGATTAGCACCCCGCCTCATACCTTAAATCCCCTGGGATACGTTCCAGGCCCCCTGCGACCCTAAATACAGGATAAAGTGTTATAGACGATGAGTGATACTTAGATGTAGAACTAACAATGGTAATTTCAGTGATGAGATGCCTAATGAGTAATAACAAAACTAAGTAAATGATGTAGATTGTAGTAATTGAGTTGTTGGCTCAAGTCAGTTAATAAAATATATAAACAAAAACTAATTTTTCCTCTCATAATTACGTTTTCACTTTTCACCTTCTTACCCTCCAACACGGAGTCACTTATCTGTTTCCTGTTGCTTCTTGTTTTTCCCATGCTTGGCTCGTTTTTCCTTCTCATTATTTTACTCTCACCTGTTCAGGCTCTGCTGTGATTGTCTTTGGCATGTTTCATCTGTTCAGCTTCAGGCCCTGATGTTGGCCGTTTCTCTAATGCTGTGCTAATGTGCTGATTCGGCAGCGGATAAGGGGCCTTATTTCTTTTGTTGGTAGATAGCAGGGCATTCAGACAAATCAGCTGGAATAGACTAGGGTCTCTTTTGGGACATTTATTCTTATTATATAACCAACTTAAGTGGTGTTCAGAATAATGATTTACAGATTCGAACTGAATTTTAAGCCAGATTGACTTAAAATTCTGCTTATTTACCCTAACGAATGTTAGACACATTTCTTTTCCTTTCACGCATCATATTTTAGACACTCCAGAATTAGACACACACCTGCTCACACTTGCTCTGTAGCTTTCTCGTGTACTCTCTTCTACAGTATATTTAACCTTCCCATTTCTTTTTTTCCTTATATTTGCTCTATCTCTCTCCTTTGCCCTCCTTTTTCTATTTGTCTTACTTATTCTGCACCTGTTTATGAATGGCACCAGAAAAGATGGCACAGTTATCCACTTATACTGTAGGTCCTTATCATTTGTTTATAACCGTCAGGATATTATTGAATTAAAGGAGCAACTAGGATTTTGTTTATTCTATTTTTCGGAAAAACGAGGCAGGGTCTACTCTGGACAGGAATCGAACCCGAACCCAGACCTACACCCCATAAATATCCTGCTAAATTGTTATGGACATTTCCTGCGTTAATTTCAAGTTGTACCTACCTACTATTTCTTAAAAAATATATAAAATTATTATTTTTTTCAACTAACAAAACCCTCTGATGAAACTTTATATGAGGTTCCTTCTTTGCTGCTTTTATTTACTAGGAGTAATAAATCTTTTGGAGAATTATCGTAAATATTATATACATAGACTCTGTGTTAGTTAGTTATGAAGAGTGGGACCTTTAAAGGTCTTTCTTGCTATCCCGTGGAGATTTCTGCTGAGTAAGCTTTGTGAAGTCGTCAGTATATGCAGCATTGTCAGTTCAGTTCTTTCAGGTCTTTGTTTTCTCCGAATCAATATCCACTTTCTAATACACTGGACGAAACTAAAGCTGGCCTTTCTTTCCACTGCAGTATTTTTTTTGTTTCACTGGTTAAATCTCAGACCGAAAAAAAAAAAAAAACTGGTGGCCTTTTCAAGCCTCCAGCTTCATGGATATCTTATTTCACATTTATTGTGACATTAAAGCAGAGTAATAGTGACAAGTATACTACACCCTATTTATGCCTTAATCAGTTTTCAGACTTTACTCCATTTTTCCCTTCCACAGTGGCACTTGTTTTCTATTGAATGCTTTAGGCAGTGTAACAGCTGAAGAGTTTTCCAATCCAGGGTTTTGAAATGGGGGTCTACGTGAATCTCAGGAACTGAGGAACTGTTCTGCCTGCTTTATTATATTTTTTTTCCTGTTTAGCAACTGTTATAAAAATCAATACTATCTCATAATACTGCAATAATACATGCAATTCCTTGAAAGCTTATCGATATGCTATTTTTGTTAATGTTTATTATAATGCATTACAGTGTGGTATGCCACTGATGATGACATGGATACCTTTAAAGCATTGCCCAAATTAATTTAGCATAGTCCTCTACATTGCTGTACTAAAATAGATTTTCGTGGCTGAGTTTTGTCAAATTAAACAATATTGCATAATGATTTAGAACATGGCTGTCCTGTAAAGCTGTCCGGATGGTGAATAATCCTAATTTTGGAAAATTATTAACAAAACAAAGTTCACGGTCCAATGCAGTGGAAAACGGCTCTAAGGGCAAAATGGCATCAAGGAATCCCCTCGAGATTTAAAGGCGCAGACACTAACATTTTGATCTCTGTGAGCTTCATTTCCTTAGGCAGTGTTATGGTTTTTGGCCACATGATGGCAGTGTAGGGAAAAGGGGCAGAGATTTAGTGAAGTGGACTGTTATGCTTTATATTGTATTTATGTCAAAGACATACAAGTCTCACTTTGTCGGACCTAAGAACAAATTCGACTTGTGAACGTGCTCCCAGATCGGGAGTCGTTTGTAAGTTGGGGACCATCTCTATTAAGTCAATATTGATTTTCTTCGATAACAACCTACACTTACTTGGGAATGCTTTTTGTTATGTTTTAGAATGTCTATGGAAATTTGCTTCCATACCAATTTTGGGAAACTATGAAAGAGGCCATGGCCATTAGGGAATACTGTTGCCTTGAAGGGAGTGTGCTTGATCAGCAACAGGTGGCATGTGCCAAAGTAACATGACCAAAGCATCACATTGCCTTCACTGGCTTACCTTCTTTCCATAATGAATCTTGGTGCCATCTCCTTCCCAGATAAGTAATGCACACCCATAGCTGTAAAGTATTTTAATCCCTAGAGCAGGTCACTTTCTTCTTCCATTTCTTCCTTGTCCAGTTATGTTGCCCATGTTAGGTGCTTTTAAAGGTAGACAGGGATCAGCATGGGCTCTATAACCACTCTGCAGCTATGCGAACTCATTCCCAGTGGACCAGATGGGCTAGTCTCGCTTCCCACATCAGTTAGCCTTGGGTGCCCATGATCCTGCCGCTGTTTCACTGAGTGTCCTATTGGTAAGTTCTAACCTCTGCATTATGGGAATAGAATTACTCTGACCCAGTTTCCTAGCCCCCACAAGTTTGGCCCTTGTCAAAGTGGCTCTAATCCTAAATAAATATACTTGCCCATTTTTCCTTTTTCTAATATGTCAATTTTGAGGACTGTCTGTTTTTTTGGTGTCTAATATATCCCACCCATGGATGGATGCCAATGTAAAAAGAAAATTTTTACCCCCCCCACACACACTTGTGATTTGCACAAAAAGATCAGCGTGCAGTGCTTCGTGTTTGTGCTCTGAGGGTGTACCTGATACCGAAAGAACTCACGGAATATCATAAACGGAAGCGTTTGGATACTTTAAGGAAGGTGAGGAAAACTCTGCAAAAACTTTTTAAGGTGTTGAAGCACCCTCCCTATAGTCCTGACCTTCCATCAGACTTTCACCTGTTTTGCTCCCCTAAAAGCTCCCCATGAGAGGATGCAGATTTACTTCTGATGAAGAAGTGAAGACAGCGGTGCATTTGTGGTTCATACCTTTATTTTTATTCGGCTAGTATTACTCCCTTAAGGCAGTTTTAGGTTTAGGTGTATATGTGATCGAGACTTAATGGGAACTGCAGCTTTGCTTTTCTGTCTCTTCCACAAATCCAGAGTCAGTCACTGTTGAGCTTCCAGCGGAGGGCCATCAATCCTACAGGGCCCAGAAGAGAGGTTGGCTTAGAAACCTGAGCTACGATCATGACAGAGCTATAAAAGAGGGATTTTAAGGAGACATTTCTTCTTCTTTTTCTTCTTTTAATCCAACAGTCCGGACAGTGCAGCTTAGATAAGAATTTAAAGCCTTGCAGCGATAGGCCTGAAATGGTGAGTGTGAGAGAGAATTTAGACCATGTGGTCTTACGTCACACAACAAATCTATCCTGCTAAGAGGATAAAGTCGCTATTTCTTTCTGCTGAGTTCTGTTTGCTTGCCATGAAACTGGAGATAATGATGTAATAGCTGTAGCATGTCCTAAACAGTGTGGACCTTTACTTTCTGCTATCAAACTGGCATTAGATTTGTTTTGTCCTGTTGCTGGCTGGACATCAGTAGTTAACGATTATCCCTCCATCAATCCCTCCATCCATTCATCCATCCCCCCCAGTCCAACTGCAAACCATTTTTACTTCTGGTCAGCATTCACACACACTGGCCAATTTGGGAACGCAAACTAGCCTAATCTGCATGTCTTTGCACTGTGGAAGGAAACCGGAGTACCCGTAGGAAACCCACCAATCACGGGGAGAACATCTGCAAACTTCATGCACACAGACAGCAACGCAGTACTTGAACCCGGACCCTGGAGGTGCAAGCTGACCGCGCTAACCACTATGCCACCATGCCGCCAATATATGACCCACCATGCATGCACAGAATATTTAGCCTTAGCTAGGTCATATTAAAGTCACTTCCATGGATAGGTTTTATTACCTTTATGAATACGAATCTTTTGACTAAAAGAAGAAGCCTAATTTGTTTGAGTTTTTGATGTAGTGTGTCTACAACGCCACAATATATGAAATTTTGGATGTATTTCTATTATGAATTCATTAACAGTTTCTTGTGTACGTTTTATGGTAAGGGATCATCAGATGAGATTCTAAAAGATGAGATGAGATGAAATTCTAAAAGCTAGGGGGTCTTGGGCTATATCTGAAAGCTGAACAGACGGGTAGGTTTGTTCAAAATACGCGACTTTGTCCAGTAAGCATACGTGGAAAAGCCGTTGCATGATATTTTGTTCAATTCTCATCCCCTAACCCCCCCCCCCACCCTGTCTGGGAAGTGCAGTGGTGTGGAGAACTATGCAAATGCATTGCATTATTACAGTATATAAAACACACACTAAAACACACACACACATACACATACACACAGTTTGGAAGAAATGCTCGCTGCTGTATCAGGTCACAGTGGAGTTAAGCAGCTGGAAGCAGTCTGATGGAAAGCACCCGCTGTTTATACTTCCACACAGGATGAATTTCATGAATAAGGAAATGTAATACGGATTCTTTGTGTTGTGAATCTATAAAACCTGGTCGACTTGAAGTGACAGATAGAAAGACAGCATGGGGTGAGTTTGTTGAATTTCTAAACAGGGAGACGTATACTGTATGTGTGGTCCTAACACACTTTTTTATATCGAATCCTTTGCAGTCTAGTAGGGATCTACACTCCCTCCCCCCATTTTCCTCCCTCCACATGAAAGCAGTTGTCTCCATGGTGCTTTGGTTATGACGTGTACTTGAATGTGAAGGTCAGACAAGCTGTGTGCAATTAATTATTTACATGAACGTATACGTCACCTTTTACACTTGTATACCAGTTTTATATACTGTACTGTATTTTATGTACTGGGGTTACAAATAGAGGCCAAAGAGTATGGGACAATTTTAGGACCTTGGTACAAAATACAATTGGGGTAAACTGTTTTATCCGTCTGTCTGTCATTTAATAAGATTTATCTTAATTGGACAAAATCGACTATAATGGATGATCAGTTGATTTCTTGTGCATTTCATCAGATCAATTATGAAACATAATTGATTTTGATTGTTAAAAATTCCTAAAACATGCCATGTTTTAAGTTTGTTTTTCCTTGCACACTGCTACAGATGTCGTCATTAAGATTGCAAGTTTTTTCCGCGGAAGGCAGCAATTCGTCCCGCGGAGTGCCGCTAAATTTCGCTAGCACCATTTTGTAATTTGAATAAATGTGTTGTGCTTTACAGAATATCCGCCACATGGCAGACACACAAAATCAGAGGAACGTGCATACATGTAATACCGATAACTAACTGCACATGCTCATGACATGGTTGTCTAAAGTGGTGGGCGATGCATCTCAAGCTGACCTGTTGTACAATTTTCCTGGAAAAAGGTCTGATCCTAACCAGATGTGGGCAGATGTGTGTACAATGGCGAAGACTAGTTGGTCTTAATGTTTGTAAGTCGGGGACTACCTGTATTTTTCAGAATCCATCCACACTGTCTGTTAACTGAACAACTTCATACCATCATAACTTTACAGTGTTGTCATGGTTTTGTTCATGTTTATATAGAGTACTGAACACCTGGATGCAGAGATGTTTTCACCAAACCACATGACCCCAGCTGACCACATCTTTTTGAACTTGCTCACGCACTGTTGGGGCGACGTAACAAACTTGGAGGATAGCGCTATCCGCTTGCGTGAGCTCACAGACAACCATGATTGGCTGTAGAGCCATGATTGATTTGAAAGCGATAAGTGTCTCTCATCCCACACCGCTGAGAGAGCTCGGCCAATCACCTCTCTCTACGCTCCCGGCTGCGGGAGGCTACAGCATCACCCGGGAATCAAACTCACGATCTCCGGATGATAGGTCGAGCACTTTACCACTGCTCTACTCTTTCCTAAATTTTCTAACTAACTATAGAGAAGATAATGAACACCAGAAAGAAGACACTAGTGGTGGCTTCTGACTTTAAAAAAAAAAAAAGGGTCTCCAGGTACATTTGTATTCTGGGTGAGAGTGCATTTTTCTTCTCTACACTCATGAGTAGAGCAGAGAAGAATGGGCATCTATCTAGAAAGAGATGAGCGAGTTGAATGGTGTGAAGTAAGCTAAAGAAAGTTCTCTCTCTCTTTCTGTCTGTCTCTCATGCTCTCTTTTCTCAGACTCTCTTATTCAAACACTCTTTCTTCCTCTCCATCTTACACGTAAAAGCTCTGTCTGAGCAGATCTAAATTCAGATTTCACAATTATCTGTCAATCACCTTTCATCTCTCTTTCTCTCTTTTAATCTAATTTCATTTTCCAGAGAGTGGGCCATATTTGCATAGCTCCTCAGACCTCAGGTGTAACTGTATGACTGGGTCAGAGTACCACGTAAGGATCTTGGTCACAGACATGCACAATTGTTACTTACAATTCTGAAATGGAGTCTATTATTTTTTTGTGACACTTCTGGTTTGAGGAAGGGGAGCAGTATTAGTGTCAGGACCCCTGTAGAAATGATTGCTGTAATCATGACTTGTCATGCTAAAACCCACGTTTTAGGCTTGATGTATGCTTCTCAACTACCTTTTTTATTTGTTTTACTGGCAAACACACTGAAACACTGACATTTTATTAATTGACTAATACTAATGTTTGCTTTTTTCGGCTACTCCCGTCATGGCGTCACCACAGTGGACCATCTGATCCACACAACAACTTGGCACAGGTTTTATGCCGGACGCCCTTCCTGATGCAACCCTCCCCTTTAATCCAGGCCTGGGACCGGTTCTGCCCATTTTTTTTTTTTTTTTTGCTCTTACCTGCTGCCTGATGTATCCCACCCACTGCCAGCCGATGCAAGATTTTAAACCATGATGTCTTAGTGTATTACTGATAGTAGCCTTGGAAGCGATGGTCCCAGCTCTCTTTACGGCATTGACCAGCTCCTCCCGTGTAGTTCTGGGCTGAATCTTTACCATTCTTAGCATCATTGATACCCCATGTATCTACTTCGACTTTGGCTGATTGTGGGGTGCACAGGTGTCTTTATGACAGTTAACGACCTCAAACAGGTGCTACTAATTTGGAATCATGAGCAAAGTGTAGCTGGACTATTTAAAAGCAAAATAACAGGTCTTTGAGGGTCAGAAATCTGGCTGATAAGCAAGTGATCAAATACTTATTGACACAGTAATTCACACAAAAAAAAAATCATACAATGTGATTTACGGATTTTTCTTTTTAGACTCTCTCTCACAGTGGAAATGCACCTATGGTGAAAATTGTATACTGTACTTATTGACCTCACTGTGTATGTGTGTATATATATATATATATGATAGATAGAGAGATAATATTTATTTCTCTCTTGTGGTCCTGTTGCTTGCTGCAGTACTCAAATGTAGGTGCAGAGTTTTACTTGCATAAGTATAGAGGCAGGCACTTTATTTTGTACTAAATCAGACGCTTTTACAGAAAAAAATCAATCTGGAAACCAAGGAGAAGTAAATTGCATCCAGGTAATTTGAATAATCTGAATGGGCTTCACAGAAATTCACTTTCAACACCCACGTGAACTAAAGAAGATTACTTGCATTAACATTTTTGAACTGTAAAAGACATCATGATCACGTCGACTCTTTACGCAGGTCAGATTTGTTTTTTTTTTCTGTGCTTTTTTGGCTTGTGCCGGTTTTGGGAGGGCCAGCTGTTCAGGGTATTCAGCTAGATTGTCAGCCAGCTATAAGCGCACTCACCTCACACATTACACACCTGTTCCGTTTGATTGCCAGCTGTGGCCAGTCATGAGCTCTGTCTGAGCTGTCTCATACCTGGAGGTTTGTGTGTGCACGCAAGTTTTGTGGATATGAAACGTCATTGTCTTATCTAGAGCTCTAGAGTAGGCAACAGTGTTTACAGTAATTGTGTGTGACAGTGTGTTTCTGTCTGTGTCTGCGTGTTGGGTTACTGGTCCATTGTGCAGGTCAGACATTTTGTAATATTTCAATGTGTTAAAAATATTTATCAGCAATAAAGTAAAATAGTCTACTTAAAATTCGTTTATTTCTTTTTTTTTAAAAAATGTAGGATTAACAATAGAAAGAATTTTGACAGTACATTTACGTGTTTAACAGAAAATTTGACCAATGTAATGTTAACACTTTTCACCGCCTCACCTTCGAGACTATCAGTCATAAGACTCTGGAATCACAGCATGGTGATGGTTTGCTTCTCACATAAGGGGCAGTCATGACCGCCAGTCTGAAAGTGGGTGACATGTGCTCCTTTCAAACTCTTCATTGGTGTTCCACAAGACTTTGTCCTTGGCCCTCTTCTGTTCTGCTTTTGTACCTAGTCTCTTAGTGAGGTCATATCACCACCTAGTTTTTTCATACCCCTGCTTTGCCGAAGACGACTCATTTTCTCCTTACATTCCTCAGACACGCTTCTGCTCGAGGCTCAGCATGTCTCACTCAGGCAACTCATCACCTGAACCTCTAAATCTCTGAAAGACTGAGAGTGCTGCCGTATTTCCCCAGAGAAACGGCAGTCCTGCTTGCAAGGTCTTGTGATTTTCCAGGACAGATGTCAAGGTCTTGTGATTTTCCAGGACAGATGTCAAGGTCTTGTGATTTTCCAGGACAGTTTTCTGATCATACCCTCTGACAAAGCACGCAACCACGAAGTAGTACCTGACAGCCAGTTATCATTTTCTTCTCGTATTGCTAACCTGATTCAATCATACAGGTTTCTCTTTGATGACATCTGGGCATTTTTTTTCTTCCTAGCGTTGGTTGAGTCACTTTTCATCTTGAGACTGTACGATTGCAACTTGCTCATGGTCGATCTTCCTTGTATCTGAAGTGATCATGAACTGATCATGGCAAATGATTCAGAACCTTAAGTTATATCAAATCAAGTGATCGTCATGGTTCCTCAACACACACACTTTTCTTTGCTTGATAAAGGCCCCTTTTTAAACACTGACTTTTTCTTTTGGCCAGACGGTCATTATTATTGCTGTAGTTTTAATTGAGACGAACAGTGGTGACCAGAATGTGAAACCTGAATGCATTAGTCCTGTTCACACTGTTTAAGAGGTTAATTAACATTTAGCTTTTGCACTCCGTCAGACCCAGATATGTGAAGAAGTTTAAGTCGACAGTGCTTTACACTTTGAGACATTAGGAATGGATGTTTACGGTACTTACTGCTGATTACTAAAGTTGTAAATATCAGCAGGAAATTGATTGCATACAGTACTTTTTTTTTTTTTTGAGTCGGTCTCCTTTCTTGCATTGCTCAGAATGCCGAGCACCAAAAGCTTGTGATGAACGGTTTCCCGCCTCCTCGTCTTGTATTTATCTATTGCCTGCTCATGAATAACACATCAATCCTACACTAATTACAGGGTGCTTAATGATTGCTGCGGGGTGGCATTTCTGTGTGGTCTTTCGGAGCGGCCGCCACATTTTTCTACAACATGCCAGTCCTTTTCCCCTCATCAATTTCATAAAGCCTCCAACTGGTGCAGACTGTAATTACTGTTGGACAGTGGTAGTGCTGATGGCATGAAGTCGATGAAGTGACTGCGGAGAGATTTATTCTTCCTCAGATTAAACGTTCAAATATCGTTCAAAGCCATCTCTGAATGCCAGGGATGCTACTGGATGTATACTGGATGTTGAAGGAGTACTATATTTTACAAAATCCTGTAATTGCAGAATGTTTGTTTATGCTTTGTTTACTTGGTGGGGACGGGACGGGACGGTCTGTCTGTATTCCTAAAAATGCACAGCCCTGAAGATTCATTACAGAACATGACTGATTCGGATTTAGAGAGCAGAAAAAAATTGATTCTGTAAATTGACAGAACAGCAAGATCTGTTTGAATCCAGCTTCTCTGTTAAACACCCTCGATTACTCTGATTTTTGCAGTAATATGCTAATCAGACACTTTCCCTGCAGTGCATGCATAATCAGTTTTCAGCTTGGACTGGGCTGTATGTTTTAGCCTAAATCCAGGGCTGGGTGGTGATGCAAATTGAAAAGTAGTTGTTAATGATTGTACTGAGTTGCTTAATGTAGGTGGGACGTAGTGATGAAGGAATATGATGGTTACAGTCAAAAGATGGGTGCGTGCAATACCTGCTAGACAGTGCGACGTACTGTACAGTCCATCTCAAATGTTAATGTCTTGGGAAATATATATATATTTCATTAATGAAACATATATCATTAATGAGTTGCACAGATGAGCTAAAGGCTGCTATCAAAGCAACCTGGTCTTCCTCTGAACACCTCAATGCAACAGGTTGATCGCCTCCATGCAATGCTGTGCTAAAATTAATGCTAAAAGTACAAGTGCACAAATAAAAATACTTTTTAGAAGTTGGACATGGCTGTATTGTAAATCACTTAATTGATCTCAGAAAATATTCTCATTTTTATATATTTTATCGTTTTTGCCTTAAAAGATGAAATTTTGTTACGGTATATGAAGCATTTTTGGCATATGAGCGACCCAACTGAATCCCGGCTCAGTTACACGTATGTCCCGGAGCCGTTCAAAACTTGTTTGTGTCAATGGAAAGCCAAGCGAAGTAAGTTTTACATTTTTTGTAGCATTTAGTTTTTTGCATTTAGTGAAGCCATACTGTAGCACAATGGGTCCCAAGAATGTTGGCAAGGATGGTAGCAAGAAGAAAAAGGATATACTTTTCTAAAGGTCTTTCCTAAAATTTTGGATTTTTTTTTTCTAAAAGTTTTATGCAAAAATATGATCAGTGTGTTAAAATTGGTAATATTTTTGGATGGCTGGAACAGATTATTTGCATTTACATTATTTTCTATGGAAAATGCATCTCGCAAATATGAATTTTTACTGGAACGGGTAATATGCGTAAGTTAGCGTATTCCTGTATTGGATTTTTGATAATGATTGTAATAATTAAAATAAAATATTGAAATATTCCTTTTTTTAATCAAATTCCAAAAAAGATTTTTTTTTTATTATTTTTTTTTTTTAGATGCGCTGCACTGGACTAATCTCTGAATAAGGGACATATCATGTTTGCTTCAATAATAAGATAGATCATTTACATACAGTACATAGTGGTGGGGCTCTGCTAATGTGAGGATGAAGGCAAATAAATACATGCTATTACAAGACAATTGAATAAATAAAGGATATAATATATATATATATTTTATTGTTAACAATAATTTATATATACAATGCTTGATCAATGATATTACCATAGTGCATGATGTGCATTATTAAAAAATGTAATGCAATAATGATGAAAATTGTATTAGATGGGAGGCACTCATGCAAATTACTGTATTTAACAGTAAATGTAACAAGAGCTTATTCTCGTCAAAAATATTAATCAAGCGTTAATTTTTTAATTTTTTTTTCTTTTACGTTTCTTCTTCGTGTAAGTCGTTAGCTTTAATTTCCACACCGTTCTGTTAAATTAGTAGAGATATAATTTGATGAATAAACTGAATTGGCATTATTATTAACCATAATAATGGCTGCTTGTCAGTCAAAATGGAAGGAGGGTTTTGAAATGTTTAAAACAGACTGTGGAAAGAAAAAGGGAATGTTTAGCAGGAAAAAAGTCGTTTAAATGAACAAAGAGAAACAGAAAAGAGGGCCTGGGAGAATGAAGGGGTTTAGGCAGTTAAGGAAGCGTTTAAAACTATGAAGTCAACTGTGGAAATGAAATGGGTGATTGAGAAAAGAATTTGCAGGTGTTAAGATGCCGTGCAGCTGGCTAATGCTTTTCTGATGTGTGAATAAGGAATGGATTTTCAGTCAGTTTAATGTGCATCTTATTCACCATCTGAAATTCCTTTTTTTTTTTTTTTTTTACTATTTACAATTTTCTATATGCACAATGAAGTTTCTTTTTAACCTTGAGCTTTGTCCCTTTTATCCTAGGGGTTGCACATTGGATCATTTGATCCACAGGATCTGGCACAGGTTTTATGCCAGATGCCCTTCCTGGTGTAACCCTCCTATTTTTAACCAAACTTAGAACTAGAACTGCATGCGGTGGCTGGGTTGTACGGTCTCGCCTAAGAACCCATCGTTGGCGGTGGGGCTTGAACCAACGACTCTCCAATCAGCATTGCAGAGCTTCAACCACCTGAGCCACCACTGCCTCTTTATTTTACAATAGTGTTTGTGTCAGATTTACATTTCAATAATATAGTGAATATTATTATAGTGTCCATCATATAGATCTGATTTTCTCATTATGCGTCAGTAAAGTGGATCATCCGATCTGCAGACTGTATGTGATTTTGTCTTTTGTATTATGTTATGCT
This sequence comes from Clarias gariepinus, assembly GCF_024256425.1. Taxonomy (NCBI): domain Eukaryota; kingdom Metazoa; phylum Chordata; class Actinopteri; order Siluriformes; family Clariidae; genus Clarias; species Clarias gariepinus. Next base: position 7,640,493 of record NC_071124.1, on the reverse strand, counting down.
TGGTAGTGGAGGAGTTGGAGAATGGACATTCTGGATTTTAACCACACTGTGGCTTCGTTATTTCGTTTTTCTCCCCTTTCCTCCTGTTTCCATTCGAGATATGAACCCTGTTGTGATTTCGGATCAGTATGGGTTGGAACATGGGATTGTGCCAGTAGATTCTGGCCGTCACATCTACTGTTGCACTGCTCTGCCAACATCAGGGTAAATTGTCTGAAGAGCCAATCCAGTGGCTGGTTGTCATCCCCACTTAGTCAAATGTGCTTTGTGTCACTGGGCACTAAACACCATGATGTAATTATTAGTGTGTCAGCCTTGGAATGATATCCTCTGAAAACCATATATTTGCTCATGTTTGTTCGCAGCTCAGATAAACGACTGGGGCTGACCCTCTGCAAAACGTAAAGGCAGCAAGTCATTGCCTTGAATCTTTTTTTTTTTTCACTTGACACAATAATTATCAATAATAATTCATATTAATAATTAATATACT